>NC_048226.1:11107165-11187777 GCF_002007445.2 Ailuropoda melanoleuca
GCACCGACCGGTCCCTCACACCAAGTTAGAGAGTTTGGACTTTAATCTGTGGGCAATGGGAAGCTGTTGAAGGTTTTGCGAGCCTAACGGATGGACAGCGCCGCGTGGTGGCTGGGGAGAATCGCTTGTCAGTGGTGCATGGAAAGGACTGGAAGGGTTGAGCCCGGAGACTGGGAGACCAGTGGCGAGCCTGTGTGCAAGCTCGGTGCCTGGCAGCCAGGACTGGAGCTCATCCGGAGGCTGAGGGCACGCATGAGTTGATGAACGACAATGTGAAGGCGCGGGCGAGTGGCAACTGACATGATTTTGTCGACTGTGCTGGGGTCAACGGTGACATCGAGGTTTCTGGTTTGAAAGAACTGGGTGCCATGACACAATGGGGGATCGGCCGTGACCAGGGAGCATAGTCAAAGAGTTCATTTGCAGTAGGGTTATATGGAAACGCTACATCGTCGATGCACGACATTAATCCCAGCAGAAGGATGAGTCAGATCGTGTCCTCACTTCCTCCCTCTCGACTCTTCCTCCACCCCTCACCCGCATCTCTTCGGGCATCAAAGAATGTTTTCCTGGGACCTGGGCCATCCCGGCCCTAAGCAATCCTGGTGTTTCTCAGTTGGTAGATTTGCGACCAGCTGCCCCACCTCCCATCTAACCCAAGCAGAGCTGGGGCCGTGCCTCCCACGTCACAGGGCCTGGCAGTTCACAGAGGACAGCTGGTGGGCTGACTGGAGACCCCGGCGCCCCTGAACTGACTTGTCCTTGGGGAACAATCGTGCCACTTCTCTCTCCAATGGCTCAGTAGAGGGGCCAAGAGCCCCATTGCTTCCGCTTCTTGTGATTCAGGCCTTCGTTGTTGACTGTAGGTTGCAAGAGTGATGGGGAATCTCTGCAGAAAAGGTGCTACGCCAGGAACAAGGCCGACCCTACTTCCCCACGGTCTGATCATCCAGCTACCCCTGCTCCCTGCCATGCACGTGGCCAAGTCTACTTTGCCCAGACATCAGGGCCACCTCTCCCGATGCCCAAGTCTGGCCGTTTTCCCTGAAGTGCCATTTCTATTCATACTTGATGGCTACAGGAGGGCCCTGTTCCTCTCTCCTCTTTGATACTGTCCAGCCTTCCCAAGGCCCTCAACCTCTGCCTCTGGAATAGCTTCCCTGGTCCACCTACGTGGGGGGGTGTGTGGGGAGGCCGACTTTGTGGCGGTCAGCAAGGGTGGAAGCAGGTAGGGGTTGCTCCGGGAGATGATCCGAGAGAAGGCCAACCTGACCTCTGGGGGCTTTTTCCCCAGTCCAGGGCTTGCTCTCTGGAGGGTGAGGTGTTCTGGAGTAAGCCCTCCTGTGTCTTCCCCTCTGCACTTTGGTCTTAATGGTGGGCTTCATGCTACCAAAAATGAGCTGCCCCTGCTGACTCTGGGTCTCAAGGTCCCTTGTGCCTGGGCCCTCAGAGGCAAAACCTTCTTTGGCCCCAAGTCATGAAAGCCTTTGTAGGCTGTGACTAACCGGTCACAGGGAACTGCCCCTGTAGGCTATACCTGGCGTGGAGGCACACTGGGCCCAGCCTCAGAATGGCCTGCGCAAAGCCAGGGAAATGCACAGGGGCTCCCCCATTGCCCCCACCCCAAGCCACAGTTGCTTCTGATGTAAAATGAGGTCTTTGAACTTGGGGGATGGGACGAGGCCCTCAAGGGCTAGCAGTCCATGGTTTTCTGAACTGCTTTTTTCTTCACCCCACGACTCAGTCTTCCCTGATTCCTACACATCAGGGACAGAGGCAGAAGTCCACACGCGGTGGCCCAGGGGTTAGATCGTGATTGTATTTAACATTTGCCTGAATAGAAGAAACCAGGTGACAGCACTAGAAGGACTCCCTCTCTGAAGGCACTTTCGTCCCCGATGCATTTGATCCAATGCATTTGGTGGGTACAGGGTGCCGGCCGTGGGGACACAAAAGGACCAAAAGAAAGACCCCTCCTCCAGACGCCCGAGGCTGAGTAGGAGAAACAAACGACAATTTAAACGATGTAGTCTTTCCTGGTGGGTCCGAGCCAGGCCCAAGGCCCTGCCTTGTCCCCAGTCAGTGTGGAAGGCCGGCCTTCTGAGCCCAGCAGCGGAGAGCGGTTCAGCCCCAACACCCTTTTAGCTTCTACCTGATGCTTTGGCACTTTGCTTTTTTTAGTTTGCAAGTGATTAGGATCTTTGAGATTAAGAAACTTTTATAAATTTGGCTGATGTACACCAATTCTTCCTTCCTGGCACCTAGTCCCCAGGCCCGTGTCCTGATGGGTTCAAACACCTTGGAGCCCCGGCTCTGAATGAGATGGGAGGCCTTGGAGTATGGGCAATGGGGCTCTTGGCACTGGGAAAATGGAGGGATGGCTGAGAGATGGTGACAGAAACTGTCACCAGACTTCACCCCGGGACCTCCCAGTGGAGCGCCATTTTCACCTTTATTCTTTACCCTTCTCTTCAACCAGCTTTCCTCTCAACCAGATGCCAAGCCCGCCAAACGTCCATTTGGGTGATGTTTTTAAGCCATGGCAACTGCTCCCGCGCTTGGCCCCACGTCTCCGGGGGCCTGGGAGGCCCCACCTTCCTCTATCCACCTGCCCCAATCAATCATGACCAGGAAGGCCTAGAAGTATGACAGTCTGAAACTGAGGCTGGGGGGGGGGGAGGATTTGAAGCTGCTGTTGAGCACATATCCCCCGACTCTAAGCAGCCCCTCAACCCAAAACAAAGTGGCCCCCAGCAGCCCCAGACACCACCTCCCCACCCTGTGCCTGAATACCAACAGGTGGTTACATCTTCCAAAAGTTGATGTGGACACTTCAAACTCCTGTGCCTTCCTAAAGATAGAAAGTGACTAGCAGACAGACAGGATCTCTCCCCACAGGAAAGCAGGAATCTAGAGACAGACCTTAATCAAATAAGGACCCAAGTTCATACTTACAACGCTAAGAGCTGGGAGGAAATGCCCAGGTGCTGTGAGCATAGTGAAGGTTAAAGTGGAGAACAGGCCTCTAGAAACTTCTAGTTCCCTCTTGTCCCAGCTGCACTGGACTTCCCAACACTTTACTAGTCTGATGCTGATGTTTTCTTCCCAATTTCCTTCCAAACCGTGAGCCAAAAGGGCACCTCTCCTGCGAAGACTTCCCATGTTGGCTCCAGCCGGAAGCAGCCCTTAGGGTCTGAATGGTTACTGGGGCTTCCAGAGGCCAGCGTCCACAGGCCCCAGGCAGGACAGACAGACACGGCAATCACGTGACAAAGAACAGCTGACATCCTTGCACACTGAAGGCTGAGCAGCTTGTTACGCTGGCCTATTTGTGGCCCTTCTCTGTTGCATATCTCCACCATTTGTTTCCAAAAAGGCCAGGATGGTTTTGAGCCGGATTCCAGAAATGGATTCTGAGCTCCCTTTGTGCTTGCCCCTGGAGCCTTCCTCCCCCACCCCCCAGAAGCCCTGCTGTCTTGGGTCTTTTCCCCCAAGACGCCTGGGTCCTTTGTCTCCAAGTACAGGGTGCTCAGAAATCCCTCCAGAGACTTAAGTTCCATCGTGGTGTCCCAGTTTACGGCCCGTACCACCTAGCTGCAGCCGCACACCTACTCCCAGGTGAATTTACAGCAGGAAGGCGACGCTCCCTGAGGCAGATCTAAATGGACGTTTGCCCCCAGGTAACCCTCAGCGAAATCCATTATGCAGCCTGTCTGGACCCCAGCCGGCTCACCTCCCAGAATGTACAAAGCTTAATATAAATAATAGTCTTCACATCCTGCATAACACCCTTTCTCCAGAGAGTCCTGGAAAAACGCCTCATCGTACAGAAAAGGAGGAGGCCAGGAAGTTTGGCTTCCGGAAGTGGATCCAAAAGGTGTCACTCTGGCTTGCCCTTCTCTGGCCTAATAGGATCCCCTGGGAGGACTATGTGACTCTCCAGTGTCACAGGGAAAGAAAAGTAGAGGATGAAACGGCGCAGCAGTGACAATGCCCCTGGTTAGTCCCTGAGCAGGCTGCAGACTTCTGCAAGAAAAAGCGGCCCCTCCTCCTAGGTGTTAAATTCACTCTGGGGTGTCCCCACCTTTGAGCATGCTCATGAGCTTGCACACCCACACGTGCACTCAGTTGCTATTTCCAAAGCATGTCCAGGGTGGCTGAGTGGCTGTGTCAAGGCTTGCTTCCACCCCCCTCCGTGCACTGTGCTAGAATCCCATCCTTTTCCCCAACTCACCCCCTCCTTGAGTCTTGTTTGTAACAAGCCTGGGCCAGGAGTCTTAAGGTAGTATTTTATACCTGAGTTTGGTCCACCTTTATCCATCCCAGAAGACTTCAGGGCTATGAATATCTGGAATTAGGGGCTGGATCTTTCCCAGAAGGTCCTGGCTCCTGTGCAAGTAGATTCACCTCCACACCTAACTAGCTTTGCCTTCAGGAGATCCAGGGCAAGTCAAGGAAGGTTCTATTAACAGTCTGAATCCATAAAAAACACAACTGCTTGCTCTCTCCGCTTCTACAGAACTACGAGGGACTTTCAAGTGGGTTTTTAAAAGGGGAGGGATTAGCTTCTCTCAGTTAAAACAGTAAATTGAAACTGGCTACATTTACACTCCTTCTGGTCCATTCTGTGTGCTTGGGTGGTGGGGTGGTGGGAATGATCTCTAACGATCTTTGATTCTGGGTATTCCACTGAAGAGTTAAGAATCCACATCTAAATCCTAAGACCTTTCTTTTTGGCATAGGCAATGGCCTTCCCCATTTAGAGCTGGAAAGGAGAATACTTTCCCATGGGCTTTTCTTTTAGAAACAGATTATTAATCTAAGCAGAAAATCCCCGTTATTCGTAATAGCACGGAGGGTGTTCAATGCAGTACATAGCATACATCTGAAAAACAAAAACTAACCTTGTTTCTCCACAGGGGTCAGCACCATAGACTCCATCACCTTGGGCTTGCATTTCTCATGCTTCTTTAAACTCTTGAGTATTTAACGGGGACGATCAGAAAGTGAAATATGGGAAACTGTACTGGCCGTGTGCTGTTTTGTAGCAGATCGGTGCAGCTCTGTCCAGTAAACCCGTAAGGGAGGGATTTCCTGCCTCATTGCCCATCTGCTGGTGGCCCCTTTAACAAAGCTTTTTGGGGCTGGCTTCGTCAGAACTGTCTCGGACCAGCCTACAGCCAAGAGAAAAATAAAAATCTTCCTGGTCAGAAACCACGTCTAATCTGATCCAATTATTATTATCATATTCTCCTTGCCATAAAAAAAAAAAATCTTGGATAATGTCAGTCCTTGATGGAGGACCCGCATCTGTCCCCAGGACCCAGGGAGGGGAGTTGCGGTGGGGGGGAGGGTATGGAAGCAGGTAAACTGGAGTGCTCATGCACTGCCTACAGTGTCAGACTACACTGACATTTTTTTTAAAAGATTTTATTTATCTATTTGACAGAGAGAGAGCCAGCCAGCGAGAGAGGGAACACAAGCATGGGGAGTGGGAGAGGAAGAAGCAGGCTCTCAGCAGAGGAGCCTGATATGGGGCTCGATTCCAGGACTCTGGGATCACACCCTGAGCCGAAGGCAGATGCTTAACGACTGAGCCACCCAGACGCCCCCAGACTACATTGACATTTTTATAGTCAGCAGTCCCCTTCATACTTTACTTTTAGAATTCTTTTTTTTTTAAGTTTCAATGTCATTTCTTTTGTGATTAAGCCCCAGTATAGCTCTTTGGCTCCTGCCGTACCCAAGAAACAAGGATCTAAGTACAGTGGTCTAAAGACAAATTGGCTGATTATCATCCCCAGGATAACAGCGTAAGGCTGCAGCCCACGTTGACTTTCGGCTCCATTGATAAGAAATGCTGTGATATACGTGCATGAGACCAATTCAGACCCCTGTGCTGATACACGTAAGAAGTCTGTGCTTCCTCAAAACAAGGCATAAAGAAACTCACTTATCAGATAAGAATTTCCCATGTGAGTCCATAGGATATGGTCTGATGTCCATACTTGCCAGCGACTGGAACCCACTTTGAGGTGAACCAGATACAAATCCCCCCACTGTAGAAAAGTGGGGATAGCTGAGCTCACTGAGTTCTTCTCTACACAAATAACATGACTTCATTGCCATGATCAGAAATACCTTGATGGACAACTGGGCCTGGCCCTACCTTCCATCAGCTATTACAAATTGGGCCCCCCACACCTTGACTAATACCTCCTTACCTCACGGCAACGCTTTTATTTACTGGAATGATATTTTGAAAATACATATTTCTTTGTTTTGTTTTGTTTTGGAAACCCTATTTCTTGAAGATACAGGAAGCTACTTTGCTCAAAGTTAATTGAGCATCTTAGAATAATTTCAGAAATGTGTTTGTTTATAGGCTAAGGGAGCATCTGGTTACACCTGTTCTCAGAATGATTCCAGCTAGAAGAGAAAGCACAGTCAACAAATATATTTAAACATGTATCGTGTTTCGTTTGGAGGAATCAAAAATGAAGACGTAAATTGAAACGTAACTACATGCTGCAGTCTGGAAAATAGATCAAAGCAGCAGAAAGATGTAATTTTTTTTAATTATGTGAATTTGCTCTCATAATTTTTGTTCGGCTTCTAAATGATAGAGAATGATTACACATAGTCCACATTTCCACATACAGCACATTGTAGCAAAGGAAGGCTTTTCTTCCTGCCTCCCTGACATTCATGTTCAGTTTCTTTTTGAACAATGGTTTTTGAGGTATCAGAGACCTCTTGTGCAAGAGTACTTCAAAAATGCTGTTCAAACAGAGATTTTGATGAGCTGAATGCTACTTGGGGACCTGGAAAGGGTTATCCTGCAGCCCATCTGTAGAATTATTTCCATGTTTGTGCTCTGCAGTAACTTTTAATTCAGCATCAGGATTCCCTTTGCTTCTTATTTTTAACTAACAAGCCCACTGTGGGTCTAAAGCAAATAACGAAGGACTAAAGAGAAGAGCTGAGACTGATCGGTGGCCGGAAAGCATCATGGCAGCTGGCAGGACACTGGTCCTGCTGGCCTGTGTGTGCTTTCTCAACCCCGTGCTCTTCCAACCCATGGCCTTGTTGGGGTTCTCAGCTTTCCTAGAAGGTCTCAATCCCTTGCCTATCAAAGCGCTTAATAAGCACCCTGTAGTGACCATGCATTCAGCGGGGAAGTCGGCAGAGCACAGGAGGGGGGCTGTCCAAAAATACAGCCCATGCTGTATTTTAGCACTCCAGAACAGCGCTGTTCAAGCATTTTGATAACCTCCCCCCGCAATCACATGCCATCCTTTCAAGTTATTTGAAGTTTCAAAATAAATTCAACCCCATAACTTTGAAATCGAACCCTCAAAGCAACAGGACAACGTGCCAACCTGTTTACACACACTACAACAGCAACATACCTGTGAGAAAGGAGGAAACAAAGTGTTATCTGTAGACTGCAATAGGATTATGCATCAAGATACTATGAGAGTATCACCTGGAACATTCTTGGTATCAACAAGATGTTAAGGAAGTGGTAAGATACAAGATAAAACATACCAGAGTCTCCCAAATCAATACCCTTCCTGTATTTCAACAACAAGCAGAAAATCTAGGTTGGGGGGCAGATTGCATTCATGAGAGGATTGAAAAAAATTGAGAAACAACACTAATGAGAAATGCCAAAGACCCATATTAAAAACACAAACCTTTTACAGAGATTGGTAAAAGAGAAAAGTTAATGGAAAGACATAACCTTGGATTGAAACATTCAATATATTAACGTTATTAATCCTCAACCAAGTCATTGTTAGGTGAAATGCAGGCCTATCGAAATCCCAGGGGGATTTTTTTTAACTTGATGAAAATTCCTAAGCTGATTTGGAAGGAGAAAAAAAAGATGAGAATAGCTAAGAGTTGTTCAAGGAATATCAAGGAGGTACTTTCCCTAAGAGAGATCTAACTATATTATTGTTGCTACAGTAATTAAAATAGCGTGTTGCTGATACAAGTCTCCGTAAGCGGATCGAAGAACTACAACCGCACAGTCCTGATATCTAGTATACGGTTTTTAAAAACTTAAATCTGAGAAAGGAAATATCAGAAAGCGATGGCTAATGGTTGAATTATCTAAAACTGAAACTGGAGGGGCGCCTGGGGGCTCAGTCGTTAAGCATCTGCCTTCGGCTCAGGGCATGATCCCGGCGTTCTGGGATCGAGCCCCACATCAGGCTCCTCCGCTGGGAGCCTGCTTCTTCCTCTCCCACTCCCCCTGCTTGTGTTCCTTCTCTCGCTGGCTGCCTCTCTCTCTGTCAAATAAATAAAATCTTAAAAAATTTTTTTAAAAATTAAAAAAAAAAACCTGACACTGGAAAATATGGCTCTTTGAGAAGGAGAAGGAATTAAATTTGATCACTACCTCATAACATATACCCCAAAAAATCCCAGTGTATCAAATGTAAAAAAAAAAAAAAAATCCAAAAATATCTAGAAGGAAATATTGGTGTATATTTAACTAACACCTAGGTGAGCGAAAGCTTTTTAATCATGAAGTAAATGAAAATGAGGACTGCCAACAGAAGAATGAGTTATCTAAAAACAGACCGAAAACAACCTGCACAAAACATAAAGGGAAATGATAAATTGATTCAAAATATTTGAAGGAAATGAACAAGGAGCTAAAAGGCTTCATAAAGCAAATACTTTTGTACATCAATGAAGAAAACAACTATGGGCAAACAGATGTCAAACATACAGTTTTTAGAAGAAATGCAAGAGTGTAACTGGGTTCATGATGAATGTTTGATTTCAAGGTTAATCAGAAAAAGGCACATCAGCAAAATGACATGTTTGCAGTTAATAATGATGTGTTTTAATTACATTCACGGTTAAGCAGGTGAAGAGGGTGGATAGGGGCGGGGAAGACGGGAGACTGCCTGGGAAGCAAAAAATTGACTGACAGCTCCAGCTGCCCGCCCCCTCATGACCGTGGAGGGTCTCAACCAAAGCGTGAGAGTGGCAAGGGTCCTCATACCAGCCCATTCCTGCAAGAAACTTTTGTTTGGGGGTTCCCTATCTCTGCTCAAAACTTTCTTAGAATCCTGCCACAAGTCTGAGACCCTTCTATCCAGTCCTTTCCCCTCTTGCCTTCTCAGATGTCCCTCTGAAGGTCTTCTGCTGGCCCCGCCCCCTCCCCACTTTGCCATTCACACTGGGATTCCCCCATCCAAATCCATGTAGGTGCCCGCTTCTCAGATGCCATAATGACACAGGAAGTGTCACGGGCACTCTCCTATGTTGCTAATGGGGGTGTAAATGAGCATAACCTTTTTGGAAACTATAAACAATGGAATTAAGGCGCTCCTTCATTCAATAGGGTATTGTATGGTCAGTGAATGTTAGGTTTGGGAAGAGCCCTGATGGGAAAATCCTTGTGTTATCACCTTAACTGGATAAAGTAAGAAACTACACTGACAGCATGACATCAGTGTAATGAGCTATCCCATATAATAGACACCTAGAAAAAAGACAGGCAGCAAACCCCCCAACATGTAACAGGATGGCCATGTCCAAGGATGGGATTTTTGAGTGATTTTTTTCCCTCCTTAACTTTTCTGTGCTTTTGCATTTTCTGCAGAAATGAGAGATTATTTCATAATCAGAAGTCGTGGCTTTAAAAAACAAGATTGAAACGTAGGCCAGAAGAGGAGGTGGTGAGAGAACCGGAGCCCAGCATAATCATGGCCAGAAACTACTGTGATGGACAGGGTGGGGCAAGAGGGCCCCTGGCCCGGCCTGATGAAAAGGCTGACGTTCAGATGACTGGAGGGGCCGTGGGCACAGGGAAGAACTGGATGTGCACAGGGCATGACCTGAACCGTCAATGGCACAAAGGCCTATGAGAAAAGTAACAGGAGATATTAAGAGAGAAGTGCAAGTCAGAACAGCAGAATCTTCAAGTGTTAAGCCAGTCAATAGAAAGCCCCGGAAAATTCTTCGGCATTGCCAGCCGACTAATGTTCCCTTCTCCCTCCTGTTTCCCAGAATCCCCAGATTAAACCTAGAGAAAGCCCCCAGAGCCAGAAGCAGCTAGAAGTAGTTTGGGGCTCAGCCATCACACACTGAGTCCGTGGAGCCTCGGAAGCCATGGGTCGCCCTCCAGCCCAGGGCAACAGAAACAGGACCTACCTTCCAACCAAGGGAGGACAGGCTTCCCTTGAAGAAGCTATTTCTCAGGATTTGTTTTTCTTCTCTTTTGCTTCATCTGCATTTCAGTTCTAAAAAGATGTTTGGGAAAGATTCTTTCAGCGTAGGTCCTACAGTGGTCATGCATTCCAAGGACAGGACTTTGAAGAGTCCACACAGGGATGTGGAGAAGCCCCAAGAAGGTGTAATATAAACAGAGTCCACATAGACGCATACCTGTGGGGCGCTAGCCCTTTGGAGAGCTCTCTGTGGTACAAGCACACCTCCCTCTCCCTCACACGGGCCAGCGGGGCAGCACCCGGGCTTCTCAGGTCCCCTTGCTGAAGACCAGGGAGGAAACCTAAGAGGAAGGTGGCCAAGGACATTTCCCTGCTCCCTGTCTTCTCACCAACACTGGGCTCACAGAGACCTCTTCTCGCTCAAAAATGAGCAAACCAAAAAAAAAAAAAAAAAAAAAAAAAAAAAAAAAAAAAAAAANAAAAGAAAAAAGAAAGAAAGTGGACACAGAAAACAATCCCCAACCTGGACCTAGAAAACTGAGAGGAAGAACATACTCCTGAAAATGATCTCAATGTTTCATGGCCACGTTTTTGCCTGTGCTTTAGGCACATGAGGACTACTGATCTAAAGAGACTTCAGTTTGGAAAAATAACAACAAAGTCCTGGTTCCCGCCAAAATGTCAATGCCAAGAAGGCCTCCCTGGCTGGGGAAGCCTCTCTCACGGCTCCTTTTTGACTCATAGGGAATCCCGCAGAGCCCCCCTCTGTCCATTTTGCTTTTCACTTTTTCACTCTTGTGTCTTATGGTAAGTCGCACCTGTCCCTCTTAGACGTGAACCATGAGCTCTGGTCCAAGAGGATTCCTCCTGCCCCCAAAGGGTCTTCCTGGGCCCCTGTGGGTCTGATCTACCGGGAGGAGGCTCCCAGTTCCCCAAAGCTGCCCGTTCCAATCTGCCTCCCCCTGCAGCGGGAGAAAGGAGGGAGGCGTGGGGCAGGGGAGGCAGGAGGCAGGCAGGCCAAACCCCCCTCCTCTTTTTTCCAAGATACAACAGGCCCCTCTTCTTCCAGCCTGTGCGTCTCTAAAACCCATAGGGATTCCAGAGATGAAGAAAAGCCCTGGACATGTCACTGACGCTTTCACAACTAACCACTGAATCCCTTTTAATCAAATTCCCAAAGGGTGGCCCCTCCCACCCCAGTATGCGTGACAGGACCTGCTCCAGGATGGGAGAGGGCACAGGGATCAGGGCAGTCCCTCAGGCCCAGAAAGACTGGGTCCAAGGGCCTTAGGTGCTCAAGGGGTGAGGAGACCTAGACGGCATTCTACACCTAGTCCGGGAAGCTGATGGAAAGGCTCGCCCCTTTCTCTGGGACCTTCCCCACACCCCATTCTGGGCTTGGCGCTCACTCTGCACAACTCCAGGATTAGTCGGGGCCCTCTGAGACACTCTAGGAGGCGAATCAGACATTTTGTGAACCAGGACCACAGTAAGAAGCTCCCATTACGTGGGTACCCATTACATCCACTGGTGTGCTCCAAGATGAACCCTAAGTTTCACAAAACAATACTTCCCTTACTTTGTGCAGGACACTCTGATACTATTACCATTTCGATGTTGTTCAAGACCCCCTGAACTATGTCCTGACTTCCTGTTGGGTGGTAGCCGGCAATTGAAGGAGCATTGCCCTAGGAGACAGGCCCCCGGACCCCCTGCCAGCCTCCCCTGAGGTGCTGGGAGAAGAAGCATCAGAATTGGGATTGGGGACGGGCCTCCCATACTTCTCTGTTTCTCTGTGCTAAGTCTTAGTAAGCAGCCGGGACCCCCAGCAGAGCTGCCAGGCAAAGGGTTCAGACGCTGGAAGTTTTGATGATGGAATCTGGATCAGAGAAAAGGCACGGAAAGGATTGTCTCAGCAGCATACATTCTGTGGATGCCATTCCAAAATCTGACGTTTCACCAACACTCACCCCTGCACACTTCTGTTACTTTTTAGGTGGAGGGGGGCCCTGGGTGGGGGTGGAGGGCTGGTGCCTGCGGGAAAGGCCCTTCCAGGAGGAGAGGGAATCTCTGAGGAAAACCGCTTTGGGGCGTGTCCCGTATCCAGGTCAGGGGTCCCTCTGCACAGCAGGAGCACGGGCACCTGGGTTGTCCAGACCATTCCCGTTCCTGATGCCAGGAAGCCCTCCTCCTCCCTGCTGAGGAAAGACTATTTACCCCGCGGGATGTCCCTCAGGGAATCCTGGGCTCCCAGGCCCCAAGTCTCAAATTGGGCCGAGCTTGTCACCCGTCCCCAAATGACTGGAGATTAGGGCCAGCTGGGAGTCCTTTAAATTCCAGCTGGAGGAGGGCAAGAGTGAGCTCAGAGGAGGTCCTTGCACCAGGGACACAAGAGCTAAGTGACTCCCTCTCCCTGCACCCCTCTCCACTCTCTCAGGGAACAGAAGCATCATCTGAAAGGCCCCCTGGGAGAATGAAGCAGAGAAGGTGGGCAAAGTGGCCCAAAGCCTTCCCACGAGGGCTGCAGTCCATTCTCAGCACCCTTGCCTTGCCTTGCCTGCCAGTCTCTTTGGGAAGTTGTGGTCCCACCCACTGAGCTAAGTGCTTCCAGTATCGTGGTGGCCAGTCTCAGCGACATCCCTCAGACTCCTGGCCCCAGGCCCCGAAGTGTGGCACACTAGGTTCTGACCCTGCTGGAGCTGGGCTCACTGCCTCTGAGCCCAGTCAGAAGCCTTTCCTCTGTCATGCTCTCCTCTTCTGCTCCTAGCCACCAGGGGCCAAGCCCACTGGAGGGCTGTTGTCAGTCCCTGACATCCAAGAGTCACTTTCATCTGGGGCTCTGGCTCAAGTCAGTGCAGGGTCCCCCAAGTTCTTACAAACTGCCATTGTCTACAAGCATTTATGGAATACACTCTATACCACGTGCAAGCCCAAGGAGACAGGAGACAAGACAGACTGCAAACACTCAAGGAGCTTACGGTGCTGCTGGGAAGATGGCAATCCAGTCGTGTATGAGCGTCCGCAAGAGGCCAAGAGAGGCATCTAGGGGGTGGGAACAGGGCAGGGTAACTGGGGAGCCCTGCACAGGGGATTGGGGGCTCTGAGCAGAAGCACAGTAGGGCAGGAATACACAAGTCCAAGAACGATGAGAGACCCCCCAAGCCAGAACTAGGGTTTGCATGAGAAAGTTCATGGGAAGGTGGAGGGGGACGTGGGGGAAGAAGGGTGGGACGAGGGAAAAAGAGGGTGGTCACATTAAAGGGAAAGACTGTTGGTGAGGGGAGGCAGTTGGGATGCAAGAAAGTCCTCCAAAGTCACTTGTGGGTTGATGTTGCCTTTTCTTCAGAATCACAAAAAACAGGTATCCTTCTAGAAACGCAACCACAGCCAGCCGGAAGCAGCAGTTACACACCAAATCACTGCTGTGGCGGGGGATCCTGTCACATCCTCATGGACCCGGCACACATCCGTGAGCCCTAGGATAACGCAAGCATGGGGATGGCACCATCCCAGTCCCCCGGGGCCACAAAGGTTGGGCTCCCCCACGCAAGAAGCCCGTGCAAGAAGCTTCTCCCTCCTCTGTGTCATCCTTTCGGTCAAGTGACAAAGAAAGTGTCTGAGAGTAGAGACCCTGTTTCCGTCCCATAGACTGATGCCTAGCATTATTCAGTGTCCTAGATCAGACTCAGCTTCGATACATAAAGGGGGCACAGAGCCCTGTGAGCGGAGGAATTAGTGCTTGTACTGGGTTGGTCATCAGACAAGGAAATACCTAAGATCTCTTCCAGATCCAAAATGGACAAGTCTCTCTACTCCCAAATTCGTCCTCTGTTTCCAAGGTTCTTAGGTGTCTGGTTGACCAGCTGCCCCCTTGCTTCCCAGTCATGATGTTAGGTGCAGCCGTGTGGCTGCATTCTTTCCAATGTGAGCAGAAGGGGTGCATAACTTACAGGTAGCCCAGGAAAGCTCTATGCTTTCCCACAACCCACGAGCTGGAATGATGATCAGAATAGCAACCTTGGAAGCCACTTGTTGAATATGGCAGAGGCACTCTCGGCATGGGTCCTATGGGAATGCAGAGAGCAGAACTGCCTCCCACATCTCCAACTATCCAGCACATGTGCCCAGGACTCTCATGTGTGAAAGAAGTAAACGTCTCTTGCCCTTGGTCCATTGTATTTCGGGTCTGTTAGTTAGAGGAGTTTGGCCTCCTAACATAATCTCAAAGACCTGAGTTTTCCTTTATCAGTCAAACAAGTGACTCAAGAATAGTTAATAATGGGGCGCCTGGGTGGCACAGCGGTTAAGCGTCTGCCTTCGGCTCAGGGCGTGATCCTGGCGTTCTGGGATCGAGCCCCACGTCAGGCTCCTCTGCTGAGAGCCTGCTTCTTCCTCTCCCACTCCTCCTGCTTGAGTTCCCTCTCTAGCTGGCTGTCTCTATCTCTGTCGAATAAATAAATAAAATCTTTTAAAAAAATAGTTAATAAAACTCAATTACTTAGAATTCTGGGTATTGATAACCTAAGGAAAAAGAAAATTAGGTGGTGATTTTTATTTATTTATTTATTTTGGTGGTGGTTTAAAATGAAGGGTTACCCATTTACAAACTTGCTCTAAAATATATTGGAGGTGTCGACCTTAGCTTTGTATATCTCCATTTGAATTTGAAGGCAGACTTAGAGGTTGGGTCTAAGGAGGTGGCTAATTGAGGATTGTTTTTCAATTCAACAAACATCTTCTCTGAGAGTCTCCCAGGTAAAGGCAACTCCTAGAAAGGGAGCTGGATACAAAATGGAAGAAGCGGCCAGTTCTTACCCCAGTGAACCTGCCATATAACAGATAAGTATCAACAGTTTATTGCAGGACTCTGCCCTTTCTTCCAGTTTGAGCCAGCTGCTTCTTGGCTCTGGGCACACCTCGTTTGATTCTGACTGAAGCCATTTATAGAAGTCTGCTGAGCTTGGGGGTGCCGGGGCCAGAGCAGGACTTCAGGAGACCCAGCCTCACGTGAGTCCTTGACATTGTGGTTGCCAGAGAACCATATGTATGTTTCAAGTGACCTCCTAGAAACAATGGTACCCTTTATTGGGCTCCCAAAAGAACGCAATCAAATACAGTGACCCAACCGGTTCTCACCTGCTAAGCTCTCTCCAGGCCCTGGAGAGGACTGACATCATGCAAATATGCTGTAAGAAAGAGAAAAATCCAACGGATTCTGGAAGGAGGGACAGCATTTTTCCTCCACCCTTAGAATTTTCCTTTGGAGAAGAATTGTGTCTTAGGAAGAAAACTACTGCTGTCAGCACAGCACGGATCATGACCAGTAGGAATCCAAGGGGGTCTCTGGGCTGGGGACAGAGGCTGGGCTCAGTCAGCTGCTAAGATGTCTTCCTGAACCCTCCAGGATGCGTTCAGAGCTTACATGCCAAAGCACACATAAAGTGTGTTGGCATGTTGTACAGGAGAACCTGATATATACCCTCTCCCCAGTTCCCAGTTAAAATGTCCCCGAATGTGCTTGCACTGGGGGAGACCCTCACTAACCGCTTTATTCGTGGTGGCAGATGGAGAAGCCTGTCCCTGGAGATGCGCCAATGTCACTCTTCCCTAGAAGAGGACATCTTGTCCAAAAGAAGGCAGGAAACCACCCTTGCCTCACCTGTCCACCCCCAACTCTGGGACACAGGAGTTCACCAGCCCTGAGGGGACTCCTCCCTACCCGGGAGACTTTATTCTGTGGGGGGAGAGGACAGTGCCCCAGCCCTGCCCTCGTCAGACCCATCCGTTCAGAGAGAACGGCTGTTGATGGGCTGACTTACAGCCAGTTTGAGCAGGCGACTAGGAACAGGTGCATTGCGCCCTGGGAAAGTGATTCTGGGGAGCGCACCCTGGCTGCCTTTTCCCTCCCCCACCCCAAAGTTGTAATCATCACTTTTATTACCTCCTCAGGGAAGCTGGCTTGGTGAATGGAAAGCCCTTTACTTTCCTGAGTGCCATTAAGGACTGGGACATGCCAGCTGACACCTAGACAGGAGGACAGTCCCCAGCCCACACGTAGGAGTGGGGGAGGGGAAGTCGTGATGGTGTCGGGGAGGGGGCATTGGCAACATTGCTGGAAACTGTGTGGCTCAGCGCGACCCCCCTCATTGAAGCAGCCACATCTACCGAAGAGAGCAAGAAATGCTTGGGGACAAGGGGGGAAGGGGGAGATTGGCTTGTCTGGGGAAAATGGGGAAGGGGCTTTGTTTCACCTTTGCTGACGTGGATAGCAGGAATTCGAGCAGATGTCTGAGGCCAGGGGACAGTGAGAAGGCCCTTTCCAGAAACTGGCAGGAACACAACACGGCTGTGTTTCAGCCTTCTGTAGAACTGTGGCCTGGAGCAGGGCTGGTAACATGGTCCCACAAGGCGCAGGCACTGCCCCTCCTGGCCTGGGCAAGACGGCCCCTCCCCCACCTCGAGCCCTCCCCTATCCTGCAAGGCAGCCTCGCTTGGTGACAGGCATGTCTTCAGGGCGCTCAGTGCTAAATTGCAATCATGCAAATAGGTTATACATCCCATTTCTTAATCCATGTAATGGAAAGAAAATGCAAATGAAAGTATCCAGAAGATACTGTGACTGGATCGAGTCTTTTTTCAATCACCAGTCTTCTGAGGCTAGACCTCTAAACCGCAGCCACGCCACGACCCCGGGTCCTTACAGTCCGGCTACTGTGGCTCTTAGCGAACCCCTGTCTGGCCAGTGCTCATGCTCGCAGCCTCCCGCCCCCCACCCTGAAATCCCCCCCGTGATGAAAGCCTGCTGGTGCCAACACGGAGCTCAGCTCTACCCCACCGAGGGCGCTGCCCGGCCCCAAAAGGCTAGTGATAGAAGCTAAAGAACATCACGCACCTGGGCTGGCACGCACAAGTCCTGGAGGGAACGGCCGCTTGCTCGGGGGACAAGTAAACCTGCGGACCTGGCGGTGATCGGGAGGAGGGGGATTCTAGCACAAGGAGAGGGAAATCCTGCTCTGATGATTTAGGAGAGCGAAAGATTCCTAAATGCATCCTCATGCAAGACCATTCCTGAGAATATGAAATCCACCCAGGCGGGCTTCTTTTGTAGGCCTGTGTGTCCCCAGGGCCCAACACTGGACTTGGCACACAGTAGGTGCTCAGTAAATATTTGTGAAATGAATGAATGAATGAATTGATCAAGATGGGTTCCTTACCAACTGAAAGTAGACGTGTGGAATTATTAAGTTGAAGAGCACTGTGCCAGTTAGGCCGCCCACGGCGGATACCGAAAAGGCCAGCTGGCTCACCACCAAGCGGCCACGGGAGGATAGGAGGAGGAAGGAGGACCTCCACGCAGTTTCTGCAAGCTGAGAAGCCCGGTTTTCCCGGGTATCAAAAACTGATAAGCTCCAAGGCCGAGGGTAATCATTACAAAAAAAAAAAGAGAGAAAGGCTTCTGTCCCAGGGGACATGAGCATGTCCTGCAGGCATTCCTCCCTAGTATCTGCCCCCTCCTCTCTGATCCTCTGAGGTCTGCAGGCCCCTTCATCACCTCGGACTTCTCCTCTTCCCTCCTGGGCTGTCTCCAGGACACATCCAGAATTTACCTTAGGGCTGGGAAGTGTGGGATCCGGACAAGACACTTTAATGGGGGAGCACTTGGGCAAGATTTACATCATCGTATGTGGCTTCTTGGAGGGCCACGTGGTAGGCACTCTCTAGAAAAAGCAAAGGCCATGATGATATATACCAATAATCTTTGCCCTCCGTGATCCCACTTCCAGGAATCTTTCCTTAGAAGTGATGAGCAGAGGCAGTCATAACACAGCTGCCAAGGATGTTTTTCACATCATTAATGATAATGATGAGAGAAGTTAGAAGCTACATGAAGGTAAAGGGGTAAATCAGATCCTGGTCCTCAGGAAACCCACCCATGCCGCCAGCACACCGTAGGCCCAAGAGACACAGGAAGTTCCAAATGAAATGCAGCCATGCCTACAAAGAATTTTCTCAATTTGCAGGAAGTGTAGGGGTTTGCAGAGATGACTTACATCGTAGCTTGGACAGCATTTTACTCCAAACAGAAAAAAAAATTCCTATACTCAGCTTTTGTCCCTGTGCCTGCCTGGGCTCACCTCCAGCCTCCTGAGTCCCCAGCTGTGGGCTAGACCCTCTGGCCTCAGTCTCCCCCATGGGCTCTCTCTTCTTCCTTATTAGATATTTAGAAAAAGAGAGACCTATATATGATGTGTCCCATGCCAAATCTGGGGGGGGGGGGGTCATTGGCCCAGGCACCCACGAGCTATGACAGAGGCGGGCCACAGTCAGAAGGCACAACACACATATATATCCTTTTGTGAATGTAAAATACATAAATATATGAGAAAAGAATTGAGGTGAATTTTGAAGAAATGTAAATATAATTTGATTTCCACTTGGGTCTCTTTTTCTATACCAATGCCTAAGTTCAGAAAAACACAGACTACCCTACCTAAAGGCCTAGGTAGGAGTCCCCTAGAAGTATGTTGGCTCTTTATATCGTCAGGCAATTTGATCCCTCCTCTCTGATCCTCTAAGGTCTGCAGGCCCCTCCAGCACTCCTTACTGCTTCTCTCTCCTTGTGGGCCGTCCCTGTCCCCAAACCCCCTTAGAGAAATACAGACTTGCAGCTGGTGAGCCAGGAGGCCGGTTCTGGGTGGCCCAGATAGATGCCAGACCCTCCAAGCCTTCCTGGGTGGTCTGGACTTGAGGCTGTACCTCTGAGCTCTTCCTGCTCTAAAGGCCCAGAGAAGCCAGGCTCGGCCCCCCACCCCAGAGCCCAGCTGGCCATCCTCTGCCCTTCCCCCTCCCTCCCCAAGCTCTGCTGGGCTCCATGCTCCCAGGGTGGGCATCTCTGAAACTGAGGAGAAGCCCATGGCCAGGAGGAGCCTAGAGAAGTAACTTAAGACTTCAGCTTCTGGAAATGGCCATTGAAACTGTCCCCAGAAAACCATTATTTAAAAAAAAATAAAAAGGTGGGCTATCATCAAAGGAAGACCCTTTTTAAAGGCATCAAAGAGATGACAAGATAGTGAGGAATGATTGAGCAGAGTCACAGAGAAGAGAGAAGAGAACCCAGAATAGGAAACCCAGCTCTCAAAGCTGCTTTTGCCTTGAAGGCGCTGCTTAGAAACTGAGCTGTGCTTCCAGGAGACTCAGGGACAAAAGTCACAGCCGGGGTCCCACCACGCAGCCTGGGGCCCTAATGAGCCCCTCTTACCACCACCTCCTTGACACGGACCCCAAAGCGTTACACCCCCAGAGCAAAGGAAAACCAGAACTGAGCCAGACCTCCACGGGCTAGCGGCTCGGCTCCACGTCCTCTAGCTGGCCAGGAAACCTCGGGCCACGAGCTGGCAGGACGGCGGGCCCCACTCTGGCCCCGCCAGCAGGGGTTTGGCAGAAGCGGAGAAAAGTCTTCTCTGGAAGAAAGAAAGTGACATCACCCTAGGCCTCAAGTTGTTCCTATAAAGAGCCATTCCTGAGGTCTCTCCTCACCAGACACTCCTGGCAGGCCAGCTCCCTAAAAAGACATGGAGGTCACCTCACAGGGACCCTGGCATGTGTGCCCCACGGGCGGAAACCCACCTGACCCCTCCCCACCCTACAATGAGCCCTCACTGTGCCCTTTTCTGGGATGAAGCAGGACCCAGATGCAGGTCTCTGGGAAATCAGCAGTGTCCACGCTGGGGGCCTCTTCTCAATGAGAGAAATTTAAAAACTTAAAAACTGAGAACCACTAAAAACCCATGACTGTCCTCTTCTCCCAGAGTTTTCTTTGCGAGGAGCCATTAGGATCACTTAGGAATCGGGTGGCCCTGCTCCGGGAGGGGAGGGTGTCTGACTCCGGGAAATGGGCTCCAGGCTCTTTGACAGGAAAGTATCCCTACAATGGGCTCAGTTCACATCTCACCTCTTGGCCATTTCTCCTGAGCCTCACTCCTGGGCCTCCTCCCTTGTCCCCATCCCTTCCTCTCCCTTCCCATGCGATTCAGGGCTGACCACCGCTTTCCTCCCTTGGAGCTCTCACCACCACAAGGGACTTTCATTTGCTTGATGTCTGACTTTTGCTTAGTCTGAACCCCAAGGACACCCAAGCCAACTCTGTTTTGTCCATGAGGGTGTTCCCAGTTCCTAGAATAGTGCCTGGCACAGAGCAGGGCTCAACCGCTTTTTTTTTTTTTTTTCCCGAGTGAATGAATGAAATCACAGCATTTCCTATGAAGCCCAGAGATTCCGGGCAGCCAGCTCGAGGGCTTCACCCCTGCCTCTGCTTCAGTGATGGACTTCCTCCTCCTTCAGGAATACTGGGGGTCCTTCTCCTTACCTCCCTTCATTTTCCTCTTCTTTTGTCTCCTCCTTTTGTACGAGACCTTTCAGGTGCGGGCTCCCCGGGGCTCTTAGAGAACGCTTATAGTAAAGTGATGGTCGACTCGTTTCCGTCGTAAAAACACTCCCAAATCCATCTACCAGCAATGTCCTCATACTACCGTCATTGTCGCTATCAAAAATGGTCGCTGCCTCGCTGTCCGCGTGCAAGGGCCCAGACTGAGCCCAGGGAGAACTGAGAGTCGGGGTCCACCCGGAAGTCGGAGCGTCGTGGGGAGGGCGGGGCCAGAGCGCTCTGATGATGTTGCAGATGCGTCGACACGGGGGACAAGGGCCGTGGTTGAGAACGCACGCTGATTGCTGGGGGCGGGGCTGGGAGCGGGTTTGATCAGCGCTTGCGTGGCAGGGGAGGGCCCCCCGGAGCCTGACGGTGCAGGCAAGAGGGTGAGCCCACGGCTTCCAGCGGCAGGGGGGCAGAAAGAAGGCTCATGGGCAGGAGTGTCCAAAGTACTCTTGTAAAAGTGTGTGCATGTGTTTGCGGTGCACAGTCAGGCACCCTCAGGAACGCCCCAGGTCCTCCAGAACGTCGAAACGTTGCCCCCACGTATTTTACGTGATTGAGTGTTGACTGCACCTGACACCCAGGATGATCTGGTAAACAGAGAGCAGATGTAGAGAAGGCAGAAAGCAGGAGGCAAAGATGACCCCCCCGCCCCCGGTCACAAGACCCCGGGCCACCAAAGAAAGGCCACAGCGGTAGGACTGTGTCTGAGCTCCCTAGATCTTAAATCTCACCGGGGCCTGGTCACCTCGGGGAATCAAGCTCTCCGGAGATGGGGCCACGGGTCGGTGCGCTACTGCACCATATGAAAGTGGGGCTGGAACTGGACCTTGACCGGAAGGGGGCAGGGCACGAGGGTTTCCAGGAACCGTTGAGGACAAGAGCTGTGTGAAGACTTGGGGGGTGGGGGGGGACAGTAGCAGGTGGAGCAGGCTGCGAATCACCTCCTAAGCTAAGTTAAAGAGTTTGGACTTTGTTGGCAACGGGGAACCGACCACAGAAGCACCACCGCAGGGTGGTGTTGGAGAGGCCCTGGGGGCAGAGCTGGGGGGCGGGGGGGNGGGGGGGGGGGGGGGTTGCTGGAGCCCAGAGAGCAGTTAGGAGACTCTGCAGGAGCTCAGACTGGGGGAAGGAGGGCCTGGAGAAGAGGGGACCGAGGCCAACAATGGCAGGGGAGGCGAGGAAGTGACAAGAACCCACAGTGAGCAGCTGGTTGGAGGCAAGGAGGCAAGATGGGGGAGGAGGGCAGACATAAAATCAAAGAGATGATGTGGATGACCTTGATGCCTGGGGGAGGTCTGGAAGCTCAGGGGACCCTGGAGAGAGGTGGGGGTGGGGGGGCTCGGGGAGCGTCAGCAGGGAAATGTGCCAGGTGAGCACACCAGAGGGAGGGAGGCAGGGAGGCCTTCTTGACTCCCATGCCTTTTCTCAAATGCAAACTCCCTCTCATTCTCATCCTCTGTCTTCTCAAGTGCACAGAGGCTTCGTGCCATCTGGCCTTGCCCGTCTCACTGGATGGAGACGTGCACCACCCCAAAATGCCCACTGGGTGCCACGCACACACCCCAGCCTCCAGCACTAACAGGTGAGCGAGGCAGCCTCACCTGCCCCATCCAGTTGCTCCCTTCTCCTGGGGGTCAGGCCAGGGGCCCACCACCCTGCTGTCCTCCCGACCCCACTCACAGTCCGTGCAGCCACCCAGCTGCCCATCTGCCTTTTCTCCTATGCCCACGCTCAAAGGAAGCCCAGCACATATTTGGGATATCCTGGGGGGCAAACGTCTGAGATTCCCTGCCATGCTGAAAGTGTTGAAAATCCCCCCAACTATGCGCTTACCATCTTCTGTGCCAATTTTCGTGATTCTTTACCTCTACTTGCAAAGTTTGAACGTGTAACTTTCTATCAGGACTGACGTTTTGGGGGCACTTTCTCTTTTGCTCCTCTGCATTGATGGCTTCCTCATGCCACTTTGTGTCGCTGCTTGGCCAGCTTCCAAATACTTTGCTCTGTTCTTCCTCTCCATGCTCACCGTTTCCCTGGACGGTGGGAAATACACCACATCCTGTCTTTCCCTCTCCGAAGTGAACCCTCGCACCGTGCAAGCTAGCGTCCTGCAATCACCTTTTTTGAAAAGGTGATCTGTCTGTGCCACGGCGACGACTGCACGTCCCAGCCGTGGCCCATTTTGCCTGAGACATGCCCCTGTCACCCTTGGAAGGCATTAGGCCCTGCACTGAGACGCCAAGGCGAGATCACCTCCTTGACAATCCCGCCTGCAGTGTGTCCAGGGGGCCCTCAAGGGCTGGACCCCTGCTTCCTGAAGGGGAGAGTTAATTCTCAGTTGTTGGTTGCTTAGAAGAAAAGGAAACAAAAAAATTTTAAGCCTTTTCTTTTCACCGGCCATCCCAGGAAATCTGTTCCTCCAAGGTGACCCCACTCAAGTCCCTGCTCCCCGTGCTCCCCCAGGGCACTGGGGATAGCCCCCTCCTGGCCTTCTAGCCTGGGGTCTCGGGGCTGATGTGTGGGGTCAGCACGTGGGACTGTCTGGCCCGGACCTCCGTGTGACTCTAATACAGCAGGCTTCATGGTATCTGGGGACTGTTGAAGAAGTGGAGAGGCGGTGGGTCAGGGGTGACCTCGGAAAGCCAAGGAGTGACCATGAGGCAGGGTAAAGGAAATAAGCAGCCAAAACCATTGCTCTTCAGGACAAGTTTCCCTGGACCAGCTTTAGTGGCCTCTCTGGGGAACTTGTTGGAAATGCAGAGTCTCAGGCCACAGGCCTGCTGATTCTCCCTGGGCTCCTGCATCTTCAATGCTGTGTGGCCTTGGCCTCAGTGGACCCCACCATGGTCCCCAAGTGGGCCTCTTGTGGGGCCTGCTAGGCTGGCTGTTGGCAGTCCAGGGCCTGGCTGCCATCTCCCGGCTCTGGGGGCTCTGGCACCCCCCACCCCCGCCCACCGAACACCCCACCCTGGCACCTTCTTCTCCCAGCCCGGGCACGTGCTGGCGGGGCCTCCAGACGGGGACATGGGCAGCCGAGCCCCAGCAGCCGATGCCAGCATTGGCCGCAGCCAGTGAGGGGGGCACAGTACTCTCCACATTGCTTCCTGGTCCCCTCAGGGTAAAGTTCCAGGCTTTCAGACTCCTGGGTCCCTTGGCCGCTGAGCCGCTTTGAGGAAACACCCTACAGTACTTTCCTTTGGGAGAACCACGTTGTGAATCTGGGTTTTTTTATAGATGGGTCCAAATCCACTCTCTGCCCCAGTTGCAGTGGCCACACCCTTCCCAGTCTGGACTGTGCCCACCCCACCGACTGCCCTGTAGGTACCGTTCCCTGGACAGGGCGGGAAAACCACGAGGCACAGGTGTAGAAGGAAGACCTGGAGTAAGAGGAGGCCAGCGGCCACCTGCCGAGTCTTGCTTCGGGCTCTGGGTGCAGGTGGTCTGGCCGCAGAGGGGCCTTACCCTCCTGCGGAGGAAACAGTTGGAATTCCATAAATTCTGTGAGCCCCTGTTTCCTGAAGTGTAGCACAAGGACACGGGACTCCATGACCCCCCCAGCATCCCTCCAGCCTGAATACCCACACGACAAATCCCCCCGTGTCGTCCTGCGGGGCAGTGCTCAACCCTCCAGTGTAGACTTCGGCCTTTGGAGGCCCTAGGACCTAGTCCCACGGATAACTGTTAACACCACAGAGCAGAGATGCAAGAGCTTTAAACGTAAAACTTGGACGCAGAGCTTAGCGTATCACAGAGCTGGTGTCCCAAGTCCGTGGTGCAGGGACAACAGGAGAACAAATAAGATTGAGTCCAAACGTCACACGATGCTGTTTCAGGGCCAAGCAGAGGCCTCGGTGGTTCTGAACCCCGTCTACACATCAGAACAGCTGGCGACTCTCCATGGGGCCATCCCCATGGGGAGCGGACAGAGCTGACCGGGCTCGGACGGGTGTGGAGATTCAGCTCACTCTGCCCACAGAGCCCCCCCTGGGCAACAGTGGCCCTTTACAGGCTCGGTCTGTGCCGCATAGAGGGTCACAGCACAGCTGTCTGCCAGGGGAAGGACAGCAGAGGGTCAGGATTGCAAACAAACCAGAGGTGACTAGCCGTGAGCAGGAGTTCCCTGCTCACGCGGAGGTAAGGACAGACTGCGGTGGGCCCAGCTCCGTGCTCACACAGGCTTCACCCTCTAGGCTCCACACTGCAATAGTGAAAAGGGCACAAAGGGGAGGAAAGAGGAGCTGGAAAGGAAACTAACCATTATCCGAGCTCTCCTCAGGGGCCATGTCAGACCCCAGAGGCCTTGCTCCTTGTACTTGGCCATGCGGCCTCTGGCCTCCGTAGCTTCTGCCAATATAGGTTAGAGACCAGGTCACTCGGTGGCAATCCTACAACATACAATTCTAAGGCCCTCATGTAAAGAATTGTTTTAAATATTTATAGACGCCAGAAACGCTCGTAATAATAACAGCGGACACGCTCATAATATTAAGCGAAAAAATCAGCTGTGTGACCCAATTTTGTAGAGAAGACTGAAAGTCACCCACAGAGAAGTCCAGAAATCACTCCTCAACCACGCAGAGCTGGTCCCTTCCTGGTCAGGGCTTCTGAGCGCCCCCCCACGCACACACAACCCAGTGCCTGTCACGGCCCTTTCTTCTCTGTCATCACTGAAGGTCCTGTGTCTGGTCCTTCCCCAGACTCAACTTCTCGAACCTCTTAACTAACATGGAGTCTGGCATAAGTGGGCATTCAATAAATGTCTGCAAATAATGAGTGGATAAATGATGGATGGATAGAAGGAAGGAAAGAGGGAAGGAAGAAGGAAGGAAGGGAGGGAGGGAAGGGGAGGGAAGAGGTAGGGGAAGGGAAGAGGAAGGGGAAAGGAAAGGAAGGGGGAGGGTTGAGGGATGCGGAGATAAGGGAGGGGGGAGGGGAAGGGAAGAAAGCGGTGGGAGGAGGAAGGGATGAGTTCAGAGGGAAACACACTGAAATGTTGAGGGTTATTCTCTGGGGTAACTTATTTTATCTTCTTTATAGTTATCAGTCTTCCAAAATTTCACCAATTAAAAAAATCACTTTTATAATATATCCACTTTTTATCAAAATTCTATTTAAATCGGTCTGAAATGTTTTCTCTTAATTTCCAAGTCCTATTTTAGATGAATCTAGAAGACACTGAACTAGGTGATGTCTGTATGGCGGGCACATCTTCCAGAGCCAATAGTAGGGACATAGGATCTCACAAGTTCCCAAATGCTCCTAAAAGAAATGGAACTTAGTAGTTCGAATCAGGGCGCCCAAGAAATCTGGGCAAGACCGCCACATCTAAGGAACAGGCAGGAAGGCTGGGGGTGTGGGATCACTTGGGACAGTGGGCCTGCTTCACCCTGAGGTGGGCCCCTCTGGAAGGCCCACAGCAAGGATGGGAAGAGGGAGACATAAAGGAGAAAGACACCCTTCCCAGGTCTGATCTTCCTTCCAACCTGACTCGGCCTCCCCAACGCTGAACTCATCCTGCTTTTAGGACACAGCTCTTGGCATCCCACAGGAGGACTGGATTATCCAGGCAAAGAAAGGCCCTTCTGAAGCCTCCTGTCCCCACCCCACCCTCCCTTCACCTCTCTGCCCAGGGGCTACGTCTGGGGACCCCACTCTCCCAAGCACCAAGCACCTGTTGCCGCCAACGCCTTGCCCAGGGGAAAGGGAGCAGCCTCAGGAGAGCCCTCCGGGGACCGCGTGCTCTCTGTGCCTCTGACGCCGTGTGGCTCTCAGCAGGGCCTCCAGGCAGCCAGGCCCCGTCAGGCCCCGGCCCCCTGAGCTTGGACCAAGACCCAGCACCGGGCAGTGATGCAGCACTGTGCACAGCACCCAGGGCTTCGGACCCAGGCAAGTCCATCACCATACCCTGGTTTCATAGCTTGGAGAGCAGAAATGGTGGCAGAAGCTCCTTGAGAGGGGTGCCATCTACACTGCCACGTGAGAGCCATGGGCCTGGTGGGGACAAGAGCATGCCCAGTCCGCAATGCCCAGATGAGGTGGGTGCCATCGTTACGCCCCTTCTACAGGGGAGCAGAGGGGCTCATGGGCAGGTAAGAGCCGTGCCCAAGGTCCCACGCATGGTAAATACTAGAACCAGGCCTTGAGTCTGGCGTCGGAGCCTGAGCTCATAAGATGGCGTCTGGAAGCTCCTCAAAGCACAAGAAGTCACAGCTCGTGCTCTGCTGTGGCAGATGTCTCAGTAAAGCAGAGGCTGGCCCTGATGGGGCTCCGCGTGCAAACCCCCTCTTGCTTCCACTCTACCAGCCTTACAAGACGGAAGTATGCCTGTCCCCTTCGGCTCCATGGCCCAGCAGACCCTGTGTCATGCCTTGTGGCTCCCTGAACACCTTGAATGTGTAATACGATGACATCCCTTTTATCAGGCACCCACCACGGGCACCTCCTCTCATTCGATTCTCTCTCTCTCTCTCTCTCTCTCTCACACACACACACACACACACACACACACACACACTGAGAATTCCCTCAGCCAAAGGGTCCAAGCCAGGTGCAGAGCGTCCCTGGGGAGGCTGGCCTCACCTCGCAGCCTCTCTGCAAGCGAGGGGTGAACATGGACAAAGGGACACCAATTCTGCCCCCAGGGGTAGCTTTCCAAGGAAAAGGAGACGATCCCATTTCCTTTGTTACTTTATGTGGTGCTCATACAATTCTGTTGTTCTTTGCTTTCGACTCCAGAACAATTCTAAGCAATTATTCCATGGATTGTGACTCCAAGTAAAAGGAGAGAAAAGTACACTAACGCTCACCAGGACCTCGAGGGAATCAGGAGGGAGAGCGAGAACATTGGAAAACGCAGGGTGACGTCAAGGGCAGTTGAATGGATAATGGTTTCACATCGTGTAATGTGAATCATTACAAAGAAAAACAATGCAATCTCAAAGCACGTCCCTACTGCTCTTTTGATTGGGAGAAAAAAGAAAAAAGAAAAAAAAAAAGGAGACGTGGAAGATCCCCGTGAGCCAGACTCCAGTCTGGCAAATGGTCCGTCCTTACCCCACAGTTACCCAGGGCGGGCTTGTCATCGCATGTGTGCGTCTGATAGTCTCCCCACCATTGGTTCTAAAGTTGTACAACGATGCTGAGGAGATCAGACCTAGAATGGAAGCCAAACACATTCTTTTCCCCGACGTACAGCCAAAATCGGGTCCTGTGGATTGAGCCGAGTCACCGCCACTGTTTGCCGCGCCCAGGTCAGAATTCCAGCCAAGGCCCCTGGCGGCAGCCTGTTCCCTGGCTCCTGCCACCACTGCCTGGTCTGCACTGCGAGGGGCCCTGCACCTGCCCTTGGCCACCCCAGCCTGCACACCCCTGTCCCAGGCATACCTGGCCACTCTTCAGCCAAGGTGCAGGCACACAAGTGGCCCTAGGCAGGATGTCCCGGAAGCCAGGGACACTAAGGCAGAGAATTCTAGCATGAGATCCTGGCAGAGGGAAGGGCATGGGTCCCGTGAGGAGGCCACAGCCAAAATGGGGCCCTCTAGAGGGTGGGGTGCCAGGCAGGACACATGACCTTCAGTGTCCTAGCTCAGATGTCTTATGCCATCCTGCGAGTAGGCTGCTACGGTCTCTGGAGAGACACCCCCTGCCTCCTTCCTTCAAGGGAAAGTGCTGGAGAGGGCGGGAGACTCGAGGCCCAAGACCTGTCCCTTTTAAGCTTCTGACCCTGCACAGCGACAAAACCGACAAAACCGAGCCTCCAAGGAGAAAACAAAGACCATCCCCAGCCTCCCCACGTGGTTGGCTGGACTCCAGACTGCGAGAGTGCAGGGCCCACCTGAGATGTGTTTTCTTGTGGGGAGTCTGGGAGGAGGTGCAGCTCTGGACGGGAAGAGCTCAGGACCCGTGGAAATGACCACAGAACCCCGAGTCGGCTCCGGGACTGACGCCTACAGAAAGGGCTCTCCCAAGGAGCTGAACAAGAGACTGGATGCAAACACACCTGGCCCACAGGAGGGACTCAAACCTTCCCCATGATGGGGGGGGGGGTGGCAGCGGTGACAATTTCCCGAGTGACTCTGTGCCAGGCCCATGCAGCATGCACTTCGCTGGATCATTCCTTTCAATGACCACAGTAATCAAAGAAGTCGGCTTGCTCCCACACGGCCATTGGGAGGAGTGAGGCCAGGCTCACACAGCTTGTCGGCAGCCAGGCCAGGAATCCCACGCTGGTGTGGCTGCCTCCCTATTCTCCTTCCCCCGGGGACTCGGCAGCCTGGCTGGTTTTCCCGAAGATGCGCAGGCAAAGTCACCACACCCCTACCTGCCCGCGGCTCCCACGGCAGGTCAGCGGGTAGACGATCCAGGCCGCCAGCTTCGCCAACACGCTACAACGCTCTGTGTTCCCACCATGTCTGCGTAGCTCGTGGAAAACCCATCCCTGGGAGAACCGAGCTTGCTGATAAGCCAACCAACCATGTGCACAATCTCACACCTCAGCACATTCTGAGCACGCCCAGGTACTCAGTGGACCAAAGATCTAGGGTGTGGCTCACGACCACCTCAGGAACACTGGAGTCTGTCTGGTTCCCAAAAACAATGCCAAATAGGGGCGCCTGGGTGGCTCAGTCAATCAAGCATCTTGATTTCGGCTCAAGTCATGATCCCAGGGTCGTGAGATCAAGACCTGGGTCGGGCTCTGCACTGGGATTAAGATTCTCTCCTTCTGCCCCTCCCCACCTTCAAAAAAAATAATGTTAAAAATAATAATGCAAAATAAACCATTTTCACAAGCTTGTGTGAGGTGTGCGCTTGAGTTCACATGTTCTGGGGCCCATTCATAAATAAAAACCATAAGAATGTTTTAAGACGCCAGCACTGCCAGGCCCAAGGTCAGCCCTGCCCGCCCCCCGTCTCTGCAGGGGCCATCTGGGAGGCTTGCTGGGGCAGACCGTCTCTCTACACTGGCGGGTTGCAGAGACAAGCTCCCAGACCCTGAAGCCCGCTTGCCTCGCCCTCAAAGCATGAAACCACTTAATTGCTGAAGACAAGGCCTAAGGCCCATACCCTCGGAAGACTCAGGAGACCATTAACGGTGAGAAATGTAAGCAATATCGGGTCCTGCAGGTTCATGACTCTGCTCTGGGAAGAGGTGTGCAGGGGGCCGGGGGGTGAAGGGAGGCAGCATGGAGTCCTCACAGAGCCCTGTACTACCACTGTCTCCTGTGCTGGGTCCTCTTCCCTCCCCTTCTCCCCTCCCAATCCCCCACCTCTCCCTTCCCCTCTTCTCTCCTCTCCTCCCCTTCATTCCCTTCCCCTCCCTTCTTCTCTCCTCCGCTTCCTGCCTTTCTTCTCTCCTCCCTTCCCCTCCCTTCTTCTCTCCTCACCTCCCCTCCTTTCTTCTCTCCTCCCCTGTCCTCCTTTCTTCTCTCCTCCCCTCCCCTTCCTTCTTCTCTCCTCCCCTCCCCTTCACTCCCCTCTTCCCTTCTCTCCTCCCTTCCTCTCCCCTCTCCTCCCTTCTCTTCCCTCTTCAGGAAAGGGCAACTGTCTAATCTGCCGAAAAGGCTGCCAAGGGAAGGGTTTGATACTATGAACCCCTTGGCCTTCAGGTTCTCTGAGGTCATTTGTGTCACAGGGGGCATGGTGGGGGTTGACCCCAATGGAATCCCCCCAAATAAAAGGCAAGGTGCAGTATGGGTCAACCCCTGGGGACCCCCATCGACTCTGGAACATGCTTTGTCTCCCGCACCAGGCTGGCCCCTCCTTGGGTGTCTGAAGGACCCTGCCCCACAGGAGACCCTAGCTGACGGGAACTTCCCATGGGGGCTTGCTTCCCCATGCACCCCCCCCCAGCCCTGCTGGGAGAAAGAGCCACCCTGACAATGCCAGCTGCGAGGGAAGCAAGCAGGAGCTGCTTCTCTGGGAAGAGGAAGGTAGAGGACTCCCCCCAGCTCCTCCATAACCTCCACGGACAGCACGTTAGGATGGAAGCAAAGGACCTTCCCTTCCTGTCCCACCCAGCCCGGGCGGAGTCCGGCTCCTCGCAAGCTGAAGCCAGGCCAGGGAGGTAGGAGGCAATAAGCAGCCAGCACTCTTTGACACAACTGGTTCTCTCTTCCTGGAGGTACCCCAAGATTCTCCAAAGACGAAGGTGGCTCAGGACTTCCCAGCCACAGCGGCAGCCTCCAGGAAAGATCAAGTGCACGCACACACGTGTAGGGACACATCCATCCCATGCCCTCCACTCCGCCGCCAGCCCCACCACATTCCTAGACTGTCCTCTAAACCACCAGGGCCAAGCGCCTCCCCCGGGGCCCCCACCCCTGCCCTCCTCCCACCCGTGCGCCCGCACCCCTGACCACCGAAAGGCAAGGCCTCGCGGGTGCCTCCCCAGAACGCATCCAAACCGAGGCACACGTGGGTCACGCCAAACGGCTTTTATTGGAGAGCCCGCGGTGCTGAAGCCCTGGGATCTGGAAGGTCGCTCCTGGCGGCGGCCGAGTCTGCCAGGCCCAGTGGAGGAAAGCAGCCGGCAGGCGGCCCTCGTGTTGATTTGCACGGAGGAAGCATCCAGCTTTCCCGCTCAGGATTCCAGTTCCAAGGTCCGGAGGACAGCGCCCAGCTGCTAGGCGGCCGGTCCCACTGAGTCACCACTCTGGCCCATGAGTACCCGGTGGAGGGGAGAGGTAAGCAGGCCCGCCCCTCGGGCAAACAGGGCAGCGGAGAGCAGAAGGAAAAGTGAACCAACCCCTGAGATGGAGGAGGCAGAGAGACAGCGGCTCGTACAGGTGAGCTCTGCACTGCGCTCCTCTCAGAGCCGTCTCCCCGGGGAACCCCCTCTTTCGTGCAGAGGCCAGCATGCCTTCCCAACAGCTGGGCCTCAGAACCCCGGGGACCCCGCGGACCCCGCAGCACTGACTGCCCTTCTCAGGACACTGAAGGATCTGAGAACAGGTGAGTCAGAAAAGGCTACAGAGTTTTCATCCACAGCCAACGGTGCAGGCATCCACAGGCAAACGCACAAACCTTGCAGAATGCCAGGAAAAAGGGGATTAAAAGAAAAAGAAGAAGAAAAAGAAAAGCAAACCCCTCCTCCAGAAAGAACAGAGTCCCAGGGCCCCAAAGGCACTGCTAACCAAGCTTTAGCAGAAGCGGCTTGGTTGTAGCAGATAATCTCAACCCCCGGGAAACAGCAAAATGCGAGGTCTCTCTCCATCAACCCTGAGAAGTCAGCCCTGCTTCTAGAAGCTGGCAGACATCTGGGCGCACAGGCTCTGAAACAAGCCACCACCTCCCCCCCAACCCACAACCCACACCTGCGGGAGGGGCCTTGCTGCGGTAACCTCCTGGGTCCAGCCTGGCCTAGACCCAACTTCAAACCCAGTCCCCGACACTGTGCCTTTTCCAGCCAGCCCCATCCCCAACCATCTGAATCACCGGAGTGATTCTTTTTAAATTACATTTCCAAGAGCAACAGTGTAGAACAGGGCAGAGAAACACACTGAGGATGTTCCTAACCAAAGGCTGCCTGTCCTGCCTCTTCCCCCAGAAAAGGAGAAATGATTCTATGTGTACACACACATTCGTATGCACCTGTATACACGCATACGTATAGGTTTTTCCCTGAATTCAAAATTCTTTGTGAACTAGCTATGTCTGATTCTGCTGGGCCTTTTTTAAAAAAAAAAAAAAAGGAAAGGAAAGGAGCCAGAAATACCAGTTATACTTCTGCTAGGGCTGGCCAGCGCTCAACATTTCAACTTTGAACTTTCACACAGCCATCACCAAAAGCAGGCCAGAATTTGGCCAAGCCCGAAAGATCACCAAAAGCTCAGACGTCTAGAATGTCGTAGATCCAGGAGAGCAGAACGTCAGAAATTATAAGCTGAATATTCTTCAGGCTTTTTGTGTTTTTTAGGTTCCTGTTAACTTCTGATCTTTACCCTTTACTTTTGTCAACAGTTACCTTAAAATTATTAATTTTTTTTAAGTCAAAATGTTTCTACCCCTGTCCCTTAGCAAGGCAAGGGTGATATTTTAAAGGGGGCATCCCGAGTGTGGTCGAGGGGACTCTCCTGCAGTAGCACTCCGAGCTGACGTTCGACACACGCAACGTTGTGCCAGAGATTCATCAACGTTTGTTTTGCTTTCAACACCTCGGACGAGAGAACTTCCAGATCCTTCACACCCCAGACTGCAGCTGACCAGTGTTCCACAGGATGCCAACATGCTGGAAAGAGATTTTACCTGAAAGAAAAGGAAGAACCAGTCAGTGCCCTCAGCAGAACCCTGCATCCATTCTGACCCTAACAGTCTCCATCCTGCAGGCCACGCTCGCCAACCACAGGACCTTTGAACATGCTGTCTGGAAGGCAACTCCTTCCTTCCCTTCAGGTCCTAGCTCAGGACTCTAGCTCTCCATGCAGACTCCCTAGTACACAGCTTCTTCCGTCCTTACACCCCTCCTTCCTAGCACTTCTACCGGTGTTTACACCAGGGCTTGGCAAAATGTTTCTGTAAAAGTCCGGAGAGTAAATATTTTTCAATTTGTGGGTCCTACATTCTCTATGACGACTACTCACCTCTGTCCCTGTGGAGGAATAGCAGCCACAGACAGTATGAAAATGCTTGAGCGTGGCGGTGTTCCAATAAAACTTTATTTGTGGACACTGAAATTTGATTTGCAAACAATTGTTCCATGTCATGGAATGTTAGTTTTCTCTTAATTCTTTTTCAACTATTAAAAATGTAAAAATCATTCTTGGCTCAGAGCCTTACAAAAACAGGCCAATGGCCAGATCTGACCCAGGGGCCAGAGTTTGTGAATCCGTGGTTTATGTCATTACCTGATTCACATCTGGCTCTTGCTTAGGCTGGAGCTCCTTGCAGGGCAAGACCCTTGTCTGAGCTCACTCACCTTTAAACCCCCAGCATCAAGCACACAGTACCAGGCAATGTAGGGGGTGCAAGGAACATTTGTGCAGTGAGTGAAAGAAAGACACCATCCAAAGAGACTCGGGAAAGGAAGGAAAATCTGCGAGGTCAGAGCCATCACCGTCTTCTGTTCGTGTTTGATCACGGGCATCAAAAAAATCACACATGTAACAACACTGGGGATTTAACAGAAGTTATAAAATAATGAACTTCTTTTTAAAATGTCACATGACCCCAAATATAAATATTATCGTTATCAGGTAACTACTTTCTAAAAGACACAGACATCCTATTTTTAGGAAATACACACTTGAGTATTTGCTGGAAAGGGACATGATATATGTAAGTTACCCTCAAATAGTTCAGGAAAAAAAAAATCCATATGCACACACACAGAGCCATCATTAGGCAAATGAGGCAAAATGTTAAACCAGGAAAATCTGGGTAAAGAACATACTATTTTTGCTTTTGCAACTTTTTTTAAGTTTGAAATGATCTCCAAATAAAAACTTCTTCCAAGAAAAAAACCCAAATAGATAGGGGCAACCTCCTATTGGACACCAGGGTACCCTCCTTGACAGACAGGAGGACGAAAGAGACAAATCACCACAGCCGTGTCCTGGGGGTGGCTTTCTTCCAGCACCCACATGCCCCCTCCCCCTCTCTCAGCCTCTCTGTCTCCCCCCAGAAGAGCCCAACTGCTAATGACACTCCTGCTTCATCATTAAGATAAACCCCGAAGAGTCTCCATGCTGAGCCTGCCCCCCGCTCCCCCTTGGAAGTTCCGTGAGAAGTGAAGGGAGTTTTAGGTGCCACGCTCCATGCAAATTTACTCCTTTCAAACATCCAAGTGTCCTGTCCAATGACTTTGGGTCGTAACCGTCACAGAGAAAGAGAGGGACGTGTCCCAACCTGTCCATGTCCCATGCTCTGTCAGCAGAAATATCCCTCCCCACAGGAGCACCTGTCTCTGCACCTGCCCGGCGCCCCGGCAGCTGACCTCTCCGTGCAGTGGCGAAGGACACCTCAGGTAAAGGGCACACGGGCTCCAGGAATAAATGACAAGGAAGCCGAGGGAGGGAGCGAGGCCCCGTGTGGGAGTGTGCGTGAGACAGACGGACGTGAGGATCACCTGCCAGCAGTCCTGCGGCTGTCATCCCAGGACACCAAGCACAGAGAGGAACCACTGAATAATGTGGCTAGCTTTTACAAAAGCATCGCTAGTGAGGATTATTTGTGCTGGTTTTTTTTTTTCCTTTTTGCCTGATTCTTACGTAGCTCTATAAACTCTCTGTGTGTGTGTGTGTGTGTGTGTGTGTGTGTGTGTGTGTAGGCAGGAAACTGAGTAAGTCACATTCACTTAGTGGTAAATTTTCATTGCCACACAAATTCCTGTTCGCACAGGTCCTCCTCTCACAGACATGAAACTCAGAGAGTTTTAAGGTGCGCGATACCTTACCGAGAACTGACCCCAGATCGCCAATATTGCTCTTCAGGGAAACAAAAGGGCCTCATGACATGTCCATTTTACACACACAAGCTCGGCATCCTGCAAGGAAGGGGACGGGCAGAGCTTCATTCCGACTGGTCCGGGGAGGACCCTGCTCCCGTTTCAGGTCCAGGTAGGACACTCGGGCATCCTCGGTGGGGGGAGGGGGCCTGCGGGTCCCCGATTCCCTGCAGGCCTCAGAAGCTCATGACACCCATCACCTCCACGGCTGTCCACAGGTCGATGTTCCTAACAGCTTCACTCCTCACTCCCAAACTTTCGTTCCAGGAGATGAGGAAGCACGGGATAGGCAGAAGGGCCTTCTGAGCCCAGCCTTCCGGAAGGCCCTGCGCTGAGTGCACTTAGCAACCCCCACAGGGTGTCCCTGCGGACTCTGAGCCCCGGGCCTCCGTCTAGGACAAGCGAGTCAATCTGATTTCTCCTGCTCTCCAGCCTCACCTCCAGGGGCCATGTGCTGCAAACAGCCACCCAACGCCCTCTGTTCCAAAGACAAGATGCCAGGCATGGCGCCCAGCGTCACGGCACAAATCTCATCGGTTTCTAAGGAGATTCCCACAGGAAGCTCTAGCCCGGAGAGGGTGGGAGGCAGGCATTTCTAGAATGCAGGACTGTATTCCCACAGGCCACATCTTTTCCAAACCTAAGCGGCAGAGTGGGGAGGAAAGGTGTGTCTCCCAGGCTCCCAGCAGCCTCCACCTGCGGGCTGCACTTGTCACAGCTGCCGACACCACCCACGGGCAAAGGGTGGGAAGGGCAGCATCTGCCTCCTGTCGCGGGAAACACCTAGAGGGGATCACAGGAGCCCCCTGTAATAAAGCGGGGGTGCATAAGAGGCCCGAAATATCAGCCACAGCTGCACGCTGGGCCAACCAAGCTCAGAGCATGAACAGCCAGGACTCCCAACACCTTGTGAAATATGGAATCATTTCAAAACCCCAGGGCTCTCGGTAATCTGTGTAGCCATCATTTCTTTCCTCTAATTAGCCTTTTCATATGCAGAGCTGGAAATTCATTTCTACAGACTCTGTTGCCCCCCCCGACCAGCCCCCACCGCATCAGGCCCTAAACAGCGGAGGTCTTACCTCACGGATTAGAGCATCCCAGGTGCGTCCGAGCCTAAAAAGAGGGCTCTGCACAGAAGCCTTGCCCTGGCCACCTTCTCCCCATTTCCCGCCTGGCTGATGCGTCCAGGCTCTAAGTCACAAAACGTTATCAAAGAAATGCACGCGCAACAGCATGAACCGAGTTACTGCCTCGCTCCCTCGTGCCAAGAACACGATTTTCCTCTTCGCGCTCACTCGTAAAATAGCCCAAGGTCCCCGATTCAGCCACATCAACTTAAATGTAGTCTGTTTCCCAGAGGGAACCCCAGTATTTAGCTGAGCTATATCTAAGCAGAAAATGTCTAAGTACCTGTGAGCAGATTATCAGGTGCAGACAAGGAAGTTCTCAAAAACACTAAACCGAACATAAAACGGGACTTAAAATTCTTGTTCTTCCAAACTTATTGACCTATGAAGTTGTTTGTAATGTGTCGTTCAGGTGGAAAACGATCGCAAAACAGCATGTGTAACACGGTCCTACTTCTATAAAAAAAAGAAAAGAAAAGAAAATCCACAGATACGTACTCACACACACTCTAGTGGTTATCGTTAAGCAGTGAGATTACAGGTAATTTTATGCTTCCTTTCTCTTGTCTGTCATGTCTACAGCATACATTACCCCTGCACTCAAGAACGCTGTTGTTCGGTCTTCCTAGATGGTCAGTCGCCTTTAGGCCTGAGGACTGGAGCAGTCTTGCATCTTATGACCCCGCTCCAAGTTCACTCGCATCCTGATACCATTTCAACCCGCGAACAACACAAAATTCTACCAGGAGCTACTTGAAGTTCAGCAAACAGGGAGGCAGGGGAGGGCCTGGCGATAAGGAAAGCCTGTGGGAGGCAGCCAAAATGCCGACACCAGGAAAAGCTGAAAATAAAAGCTAAATACTCGATTTTCTGAATACTCAATGGAAGATGCTGGAAACACACCCAAAGAAAGCTTAAGGAAGGGAGGCAGAGCCCCCGGCCCCGTCTGCCTTCTCCACAGGGAGAGCAGCTCCCCTGCCAACCCTCAGCCCCTGAAAACGGGCGCCTGTGCAAAGTTCATCTTCTCGGTCAGGAGCACCTCTCAGCTGTTGAACCGATCACTGTCTGCAGCGGTGTGAAAACCACCAGAAATGCTGACAGTGGACAGCCCCAGCAGCTGGGCAGCCCCATGCCCCCTGACCTCACACATTCCCAGCTGCAGTTTCCAAACCAGCGCCCTTTCCTGGGACATCGTCATGGCAGCCGAGTTCATTGGCACTGGGGCTGCCACGGTAGGTGGCTGGCTCTGGGACTGGAATTGGGACTGTGTTTGGGGGCCTCATCATTGGTTATGCCAGGAACCCCTCTCTGAAGCAACAGCTCTTCCCCAACGCCATTCTGGGCTTTGCCCTCCTGGAGGCCATGGGGCTCTAGCGCTCGCTGGTGGCCTTTCTCATCCTCTGCGTCATGTCCAAAAGCCGTCTCCACCTCCCATAGGTCTCTCTCCCGTGTCTCATCCGCCCTGTATGTTCCTTTTCCTATACCTCAGGAACAGGAAAGTGGCTGGCTCAGAGTCTGACAGAGGGAAGACAAATAAACCCTGTATCGATAAGAGAAAGAAAAAAAGGAAGGGAGGCAGAAATCAACTCAAGTTGCAAATCAATGAAGCCAAAACATGGTTCTTTGTGTAGACAAAGAAAATCAAACTTCCAGCAAGATTGATCAAGGAAAAAGAGAAAAGGCAAACACAAGCAATGTTAAGAATGGAAAGGGGACTATGTCTACATGTTACCAAGATTTAAAAGACAGGCGAATGCTGTGAACAACTTTAGGACAATACATTTGAAAACTTAGATGAAGTGGACAAAATCCAAGAAATACAACCCATCCACACTGACCCAAAGAGAAACAGATAAAGACTACGGAGTCCTATCGCGGTACAAAGAACCGAACATCAGTAGTTTTTTAAAAAGTTTTGTACTGAGAAAGCATCAGGATCCAGGGAGTCAGAAAATAAGGAACATACCCTAACTTGTTTTATCAGGAAAACTTGTTTTACTACTAAAAACCTTTACCGAAGCCTGATAAAGACATCACAAAGTACGAGAAAGACAAACCAATCTTGGTCGCTCAGAGAACCAAGAAAGTCCTAAACAAAATATCAGCAAACTAAAAGGTAGTGATGTGTAGGAAAGGACACAACCATGATCAAGCCCATTTTATCACACAGATGCAAAGCTGGTTCAATATCAGAAAAGTTGAAAAAATTTTCAGAAAAGTCGATGAATACAATTTCACCACCTTAACAGACTGACGGTAACAATGACCCTCTCGATAGAGCTAGAAAAAGCATTTCAATAAAATTTGACATTAGCAAACTAGGAATGGAGAGAAACTTCCCAGAAAAGAAATTCTACAACCCTACAGGGAACACCACCCTCAGTATGGGAAGCACACCCTTTAAGGTAAAGGATAAGACAGAATGAGGGGCGCCTGGGTGGCGCAGTCAGTTAAGCGTCTGACTCTTGGTTTCAGCTCAGGTTGTGATCTCGGGGTCATGAGATCGAGCCCCATGTCAGGCTCTGCCCTCAGTGGGGAGTCTGCTTGAGATTCTCTCCCTCTGCCCCTCCCCACTCCATGCTCCCCCCCCTCTAAAAAATAAATAAATCTTTTGAAAAAAGAATAAGACGGAATGTCTATTGTTATCACTTATATTTAACAATGACTTAGAGGCCGAGAATGAGTACAAAAAGGCTTAAAAAGGAGATAAAATGTTGAAGGATCTGGGGGGGGGGAGCTTATTAGAACAGGTTGATATATCTACACAGAAAATCCCCAAATTCCCTTTTATGCTACTAAAATTAATGAGAGTTTGGCAAGGTTGCTGGATTTGTTAAAAAAAAAAAACAGCATTTTAAAAAATCAACCAAAATTCCAGATACCATAAACAAAAAGTAAGAAAATTATATTTTTAAAGTGATTTAGGAGACATGGTCACAAATCCTGTGACAGTAGCTCGCAGAGGACCGGTCTTTGAAGCTGTCCCCAAAGTGCCAGCAGAGAGAAGCGAGCAGCCCAGGAAGCAGAAACCCGGGCATGGAGATTGAACCTGCAGGACACAGGGGTCCACTAGGCCTAATGATCTGTGGCGGAAGGTCAACCCAAATGGATGTGCTGGGACATGGGACCTTAGGTCCCTCACGCACCTTAATGTCTCTCCTTCACCCCCCAGAATGCGTTAGAATGGGGGTACAGGAGAAACATCAAGATGCATGAGGGACTTAGGGTAATTCCTGTATTCAAAATCACCATGCAGGGTGCCTGGGGGGCTCAGTCGGTTAAGCATCTGCCTTCAGCTCAGGTCACAATCCCTGACTCCCAGGACTGAGGCCCTTGTCAGGCTCCCTGCTCAGCAGGGAGTCTGCTTCTCCCTCCGTCTCTGCCCCTCTCCCTACTCATGCTCTCTCTCTCAAATGGATAAATAAAATCTTATAAATAAATAAACAAACAAATAAATAAACAAATAACCAACCAGCCATGTGTGGAGGGGCTCCATGCGACTGCTGTCAGAGAGAGGTGGAGCGCCCATTACTCAAGTAGCCAACGACAATGTTCCAGAGCATGCTTCGAGACCCGTTTTCTTACCTGCTCTTGCCCTTACAACAGACCAGCGAGCAAACTCAGACTTTCAAAAACCACAGGTAGGAATCTGTTACCTTAACACCTACCAGGTGGTTCAATTTAAATCATTTTCTTTTAGAAGCAAAATCACCAGGTTGAAGAGATCTCTGCCGCGCTGTCCTCACCACAGCATTGTTGACAATAGCCAGGACGCGGAAACAACCAGTCCATCGACAGATGAACAGATCAAGAAAATGGGGTATACGTACACAATGGAGTATTATTCAGCATAAAAAAAGAAGGAAATCCTGCCATGTGCAATTACATGGATGGCCCTTGACACCATTATGCTCCGTGACATAAGCCAGACAGTGAAAGACTAATACTACATGATCTTACGTGTGGAATCTCAAAAACAACAACAACAACTCATAGGAAAAGGTCAGATTGGTAGTTACCCGAGGCAGAGGGTTGAGGGTTCAGGACGTGGGGAAAGGTGGTCAAAAGGGACAGACGTGCAGTGAAGAGATAAGTAAGTACTAGAGACATAATGCCCGGCATGATGGCTTCCGCTGCCTTATGGCCTATCTGCAAATCGCTAACAAAGTCCCAGCATCCATACAGCACAAACTGTCAGCCTAGAAAAGGCGCTTCCTCCATTGTTTGAAGAACTAAGATGAGCTGTGCGTTTTCTTAATCTGACGGTGGTTTCTATATGTACCTTCTTTTCATGATACCAGACACAATATCAAGCCAGCAGTCTTAGACCACAGTAACCCGTGTATCCACATACTCAAGAGAGGGCCCCCTCTACCACCGTGCGCCCAAGGACGAGTCTGAACACAGGATATCTGGATGGACTGATTGTTCTATTTCTCTGGGAGGGTCTCTTCCTGTTCAGTGAGACCTGAGGCTTCCACCCTTGGTTCACTCACTAAACATGGATCAGATTCTATTTAGCGTCTTGGAATCAAAACGGTGCACTGATCCACGTAAGCCCTCACGTGCTCCCCATCGTGTGATACTCCCAGGCCTGCAGGATGCAACAGGCCCTTTTCACCGCGACTAATAACGAGGACATAGTTTTCTTCACATTATGTTTTATTTCTGTGCATTCAGTGTGAGACAGATAAAATGGCTAAGCAATAAAACCAATACAATCACTAACTTCCTTATGTGTGTATTATGTTGTCGTACGGCTGAATATCACTGATTGTTTTGATTCTACTCAAAGAGGGCTATTTACCTAATGTGCAAATTACAGCTAATGGTTTGCTCTGCCATCTACAAGAAGCAATCCGTGTTTTAATGTTTACCTGTTCTTAATAAAATTTAGGTGTGATTCATTAACAAACTTTGTTTCTAATACTGGTATGAATATACACATGATAGTGCAGCCATTTTTTTCAGACATGATGATAAAAGAGTATTTTTAGGTTAAAAATATACACACACACACATATATATATTTATACTTGGAGATACATAACAAATATATATATACTTATATGTATTTATTTATATTTATATGTATATTTATTTATATATATTTGTATATATAGTGTATATATATTTATATATAGTGTGTATATATATTTATATATATATATTTGGGAATATATCTAATATATCTGGGAATATATCTAACAAAAACTTATAAAACATTTATGGAGAAATTTTTGAAAGTCCTAAAAGACATTTTTTTTAAATACCTGAATAAATGGAAAGCCACCCCCTGTTCGTAGATTGGAAGGGTTCTTATAAAGGGGCCGATTCCCCTTAAACTGATACATGGAGTCAAAAATCCCAAACATCGTTTTGTTGCTTCTGACAACTGATTTACGTAGAAGGTCCAAGAATGGCCAAGGCCGTGCTGATAACAAGTCAGGAGAGGTGGGAAAGACCCGCCTCCTCGAGCATGGAGAAGCTGCGTGTGCTCGTTAACCTTGCGTGTCACTGCGACTGAGCCACGGCGTGCCCAGAGAGTTGGTCAAACACTGTTCTGAGTGTGTCTGTGAAGGTGTTTCTCGGGCAGATTAACAATTGTATCAGTAGGCTGAGTGAAGTAGATTGCCCTCTCTGGTGGGGGTGGGCCTCGTCCAATCAGTTGGAGGCCTGAATAGTACAAAAGGTGGGTAAGACAGAATGCACTCTCCTTGCTGACTGTTTTCAAGCTGGGACACGGGTCTTCTCCCACACTTGGACCGGGACCTATACCACTGAGTCTCCTGGTTCTCAGACCTTCAGACTTGGACTTCTAAAATAAATCTTTCCAGTGGTTCTGTTTCTCTGGAGAACTCCGGCAGGGAAAGCTCAGGATGGGGTCCAGCCCGGATTTGTGGCTCCCCTTTGTTGGTAATAACAAGAACATTGGGCAGACAGCTTCCTCTTCTTTGAGGCTTTGAGCCCTTGTCTCTAAACTACGCTCGCGCCCAGACTTACAGTGAGAATCTCACATATCCGAAGGACACTCCAAAAGGATCCAAAAACCAAACTACAAACCCCAAAGTCACAAAGTCATTCTGACTTTCCCACAGGCTGCCTTCAGCTCACACCCCTGCCTTTGGAGCTCATCGGTCAATTCCATCCAAGGGGCAACCCCCACCCCATGCTCTCAGCCACGAGTTTCAGAGAGGCTGAAAGAGAAGTGTCCATTTGCGTGCCCCACGTGCAGCACCTTCGGCTGCTTGGACCCGGTCCCCCACCCCCCACCCCTGCCCCCTGCAGCACATGACAAGCCTGCTGTCTGACATCCAGCCCCCCTTTCCTTCATGTACATTTCTCCAGCGTTCGCATCCGGGAAAAATGGGAAAAAACCGTTCTCTGCAAGCATCTCTGCTGCCTTTCTGGGGGCTGTGTGTTCCAGGAAGGATCAAAGCCGTTCCCTCCATAAGCAGAACGCCCCAAAGTCAAACACGCGACCAAAGAACAAGGACACATGGACGCCACACCTGGCCTCGCGCTGTCTTCCAGGGTGAACCATCCTACCACCCGAGAGTCCGGGAGGGAGCTGCTGTCCCCACCCCTTACCTGTATTTGATGTCAAATACTGTGGAGTCCTCGTCCTCATCATCCTCCTCGTTCAGTGGGGCCATTTCCACTCGCTCGGCGGGAGTCGTGATGATGTCATACTTGCGGGTCTTCTTCAACCCCTTTCCCGACCTGGAAGAAGAGAGGCACATTCCTGAACACGCTACAATCCCCACAGGTAAGTCAGGCTGCCACCTCCAGCCGGCTCCCAGAAGCCCTGGCCAACGTTCCAGCTCCGTCCCTTCCAGCCATGGGACCTCTACGGACTCCTGACCTCGCTAGCCCTCCTGGTCCTCACCCACAAAGTGGAGATGATTACGCCTGCCCTGAGCACTGCAAAGCCCGGGCACTGAGGTAGATAATAAATACCCCAGTGCGATATTTTTCAAAGGGAAAAACTAATGCAAAGAAAATCTGCAATGAGCAGAAGATCAAAATGCTTCATGAAGACAGGATCCGGTGCTGCGTCTGCATGGGCGTGACACACCTGTCCCCTCGTGCCCTTGCTCCCTCACCCTCAACCTGGCCCCGCTGTGTCTGTGCATCACTGCTCCCAGCACAGGGGGCATAGACAGCAGCACCCGTGGGCCAACCTGCTGGGATCTGGGTCCGGGCTCGGGCACCCTCTACCTGTGTGATCTCGGCCAAGTCAGCTCATACCCCTAAGCCTCGGTTTCCTCCTAAATAAGGTAGGATACGGACAGGATTTGTCCCTCACAGGCAAGAGAGGATTAAATGAGATGGTGCATGCAAGCAGCCTGCACACAGGAGACCCTCCGCAAAAATTACTGCTAGTAATAATAATAAACAAACAGGAGCGCTCCAGCCTCTCTCGGATGACAGGGACTTGTCAAAACAAGTCAATAACGTTTCCATCGTGAGGATTTACGAGGATAGTTGTAACACTAAGCTTTTACCTCTGGGATGGTAAAGGGCCACTGTGGGCCACAGGGAAAGTGCTAAGACAAGGGCTTCGGTCTCTGGCGTTCGCCGCTCTGCAGGAAGGATGCAAGATTTATCAGGGCAGGGCTGAAAGTTTATGACGCCACGGGGAAGAATACTGTTACCATGACTGCCGACACTCTTTGCATTTGTTTTCCACGATCTCGAACGTTTTCCCAAATGCCTCGTAGTCTATGGTGTCCCTCCCTCCTTTTTGAGTGTATCTGATACGATGAGAAACCAGCCAAGCCCCTCCCCCGCAAAAATCCTTAACGGGGCACTGAAGAATCCTATGCTCCCACAGACTGTAAGCTGTTCTCACATGGTGACCACGTCCAAGACACACACAAGATCTCTCTGTCCCCAGCACACAGAAATTCTTCGGTCAGTTGGTACAATGATGACATGAGAAGCTCACTGTCAGGTTTCTCGTGATTTCTTCGCAACAGCAAATTGTTCTTGTCTTACCTCACGTGCTTTACCAAAAACATGAGAAGTATCATCTACACAGGAAAAATATATTTTTATTTGTATCTGTATCTTTGGCATAAAGCGCCCTATACAACCTATAGGACCTGCTCCTAGGGTTCTCTGGTAGAAAAGGAGGTGTCCCATGACCCTGAGGACTTGAGAAAGCCCCATATGGATGCCCCAAGAGACGGACACCCCGGTGGTTTCAGGCTGAGGGGTCACAGTGCTGTTTGTAACTCTTGCTTGGGTATCGTGAAGCCTAGAAAATGCAAAATCTGATTTGAAAACCTCGTTGTGCCCTTGGAACTCAAAACCTAGTTCAATCATTGGCCCTGGGGCAGGACTGACCGCTGACCCTGGAAGAAGGTTCCGGAGGCTTTGACTTTAGCTCTGCTTCATAGGAGTGGATCCCTATCAACCGATAAAATCACCTCCCTTCTTCCTGACTGTTCTTGTCATGAGAAAATTAACCTACTTAGTTTAAAATAAGATCCTTGAGCAGTTACCCAAGGGACAAGCTGGAAAACACCACCAGCCTCCAGAAGGTCACAGCCTACTTGCTTTAATGCCAACCATTCCAACCACACGACCTCAGGAAAGAATTTTCAACCCCAAGATAAAAGGTATGGTGATTAATTTCATATGTCAACTTGACTGGGCCACAGGGTGTCCAGACATTTCATCAAACGTTATTTCTGGGTGTGTCTGTGAGGGTAATTCTGGATGAGATTAACATTCAAATTGGCAGGCTAAGTAAAGCAGACTGCCCTCCTCAGTGTGGTGGGCCTCATCCAATCAGTTGAAGGTCTGACCAGAATATAAAGACTGATCCTCCCACAAGTAAGAGAGTGCCTCCTGCCTGACTGCTTTTGAGCTGGGACTTGTTTTTTGTTTGTTTCTTCCTTACCTTCAGACCTAAACTGAAACATTAGCTTTTCTTGGGTCTCAGGCCTGCCAACCTTGGGAGGGGAATTTACACCACTGTAAGCCGTTGGGTCTCTACCTTGCATATTCACCCTGCAGATCTTGGAACCTGTCAGCCTCCATAATCTCGTGAGCCAATTATTCAAAAAATGTGTCTTAATCTACTGATTATATTAATACAAATGATTAATTTAATTAATGTACTAATAATATAATTCATGTGTCATATACTGACATACATTCTGTGTGTGTGTGTGTGTGTGTGTCCATCTATCTATCTTCTTGTTCCTGTTTCACTAGAGAACCCTAACTAGTGCAAAAGGCCATTAGCAAGAGCCCTCATTCATGCTTTAAATGCCAGTTTTGACCTCACGAGCTGAAGAAATTACATTTCAAATGATCAACCTCTGAGACACAAAAACCCTTCACAAACAAGAAGCCATGTCACTGTCCGCTGTGGGACATGTTAACAGGGAAACTGGGACCTGTGAGAAGTTGAAGAGACTCAGGCTCACTGGCAGAGGCCTCCACGGATGAGTGCCTTCACGGGCGGGCAGGTGGCTGGGTGGTCACTGCGCGACACGCTGCCCTCAGAGGGGGCAGGATGGGAGGCTCCCCACATATTTCTCACCGTAGAAGGCGACCCCTCCTTCCATAGCTGCATGCGAGTCAGAAGTGGGGAAACGTCTAAACAGTCCACGAGCCCTTCCTGCAGACTCTAACTGCCCTGGGGTTGGAGAACAGTGCCGTCCTGCCCTGGAAAGGGAGCATGTGGGAAAACAGAAAATGGACATCTCTCCACTCTAAGTAACCTGGCCAAGTCTTGCTCTGTCCTCCCTGAGCGTGGACACTCTAACCTGTCTTTTCAAATTAATACTAATTCATAACAACTGAGCTCTTGCTGGGGGCCAGCGAAGCCATTTACACATAGGATCACGTGTAAAACTTACAAATCTCTCTATAAGGTGCTGCTGTCTGCCTCACCACTGAGGAAAAGAAGGCTCAGAGGGGTTGATATCCCCATGGCCAAGGCCAAAGGCTGCCCCAGACAAAGCTCCCCGGTGGTCACCTTGAACCACCCATGCCGGCCAAGAGGCAAGGCGCCAGCTGGCTCTTGCTGCTTCCCTGCTCACTCCCAGCTGCAACCCCACTCCGCACCCCCACCAGACTCCACACCCACTCAACGTTAATGCCAAGAAACTCTCTGCCCCCATCAGACTCTCTGGAATTTGCCACTTAACACAGCTCACACAGTCCTACTTCAAACTGATCTGCACACACCTCTAATAAGCTCTTTCGGAACCGTGGCTTCCTTAGGACCTGAGTTGCTTTGAGGCAGGCCGGCCTCCACCTCCTCCCTCCTTTCGCCCTCTGTATCTTCAGTGGCCTGGGCGAATCCCCTTCCCACCTGGTCCCTGCAGTTGAGGAGGCCTGGCCATTGACCACACCCCCAGCTCCAGGAGTCGACACGGAACTGAAGCCTGAGCCAATCAGTGTGTTTCCACCCCCAGGCCCTGACAAGAGGGGCAGGAGTGAGGACCAATCAGAGCCAATGGCCCCTTGCTAGCAAGGCTGGGAACAGGGACAATAAATGCTCCACCCACTGACCTTGAGACCCAGATGAAGTAAGCTATCTTGCCACCTTCTAGAAATGGAAAATGGGGGCAAATGAGTGGCTCAGTCAGTTAAGCGTCTGCCTTCAGCTCAGGTCATGATCCCAGGGTCCCGGGATCAAGCCCCACATTGGGCGCTTTGCTCAACAGGGAGTCTGCTTCTCCCTCTCCCTCTGTGCTCTCTCTCTCTCACTCTCTCTCAAGCAAGTAAATAAGATCTTTTTTTAAAAAAAAAGGGAGGGAGGAAGGAAGGAAGAAAGAGAGGGAGAGAGAAAGAAAGGGAGAAAGAAAACCAACATGGCAGAAGGCAGATGGGGAGGGAGAGAAACCAAGTTCCGAATCTACTATAAAGCCAGCCCTCCGCGACAGCTACAAAGCCAGCCTGGCCGGGGTTTCTGGCACACACAACATAGAGAATCCGAAGCACTGCAGGGTCCCGAAGGACCAAAGGCAGGTGCAGCGTGATGCGAACTAACACTGTAACCATATATGCTGTCTTGGGGTTCTCCAACATTCAAATGGTAAGACTGCCACCTTAGAGTATAATCTTCTCATTTCGTCAAACCCTTTCAAAGCCGAGGACGCATCCCTGCTCTAGAAACAAAGAACCACACGTACCAAGTGCCTCAGTGACAATATCACAAGAAGTTTTGCTTAGGGCCTCCAGGGGAACAGGTTTCCCAAGAAGACAAACACCCTGGTGACTCCTTCCCACGGGGCTGTTGATAAGCACACCAGCCTGAGGAAAAGGCAAAGGCCACATGGCCGCAAAGACTCTGAAATCCCCTGAGTCTCTCCAGGGGACAGTGGGTCAGCTTGAGGACACGGCCCTCCCCTCGCTCAGCAGCCTGAGGAAGAAAGCTCTAGACTCCTGGTTCTAGAGCCCAGGTGTAGGGTCAGACCTGAGTTCATAACCCAGACATACGCGGGGGTGGACGGGGCGGGGGTGGGGGAGACCAGGCAGGAGAGCCACTTGCCAAAACTGTGGGCACAGAGCTTCCGGCTAAAGAAGGAGACTCAGAAATCAGAGGAGCGCAAAGACATAGCCGGCCCGTGCTCCACAGCACGGCCCCTTGACACAGTTTCCCCTTCCTGGAACAAGGTCCCCTTACAGCAGGTGGCCTCAACGAAGAGATGGCAAATGGTGGTTTTAAGTAAATGTTCGCATTGTGCTTCACAGGAACAGGCAAGACCAGAGAAGTTCTAAGAGACAAAGGATCCTTCCAGCGGAGCCAAAACACACATTTCTAACAAGACAGAGGAGACGTTCAAGATTCTTGTACTCTGAAATGTAATCCTAAAGCCAGAGGATGTGTTTACTCAAAGGCCCTTTCAGCAGCTGGTCAGAAATGGGTTTCCCAATGAGCCCCGGCCTGCTCCGCCTGCACAAATGGGTTTCCCAATGAGCCCCGGCCTGCTCCGCCTGCACAAACACAAAGGCCGAGAGCTCAGCAGGCCAGCATGGAGGGATGCTTTCCGCCCTAGCCCTCTCCTACCGAGAGGAACACAACCAAACCCTTAAGGGTTGGGGGTATGGCACTCAGATCCACAGACTGCACGTCCAGAGATGGGGTTCTGACCTCAGCTCTGCAATTCCTTCGTTAAGTGCCTCTGGGCGACTCGCTGGCCTGAATGTTAACTTCACATCCATTTCTACCACTCGCCAGGTTCAGTTGGGGTTCTGGTGACGGATGCCCATGGTTCCTCCCTGCCCCAACCAACCTATGGGGTCACAGCTTTCCCATTTCCCCAATGAGGCCTTCCCAGGACACCCCACAAAAGTCAGGTGTCCCTCTTCTTCAGACTCCTGTGATCTCCACTGATGGGCATGGCCCCCACCGTGCGGCACCATCTTCGTGTGGCTCTGAAACCCATGTGGCCATCTTGCATCATTGCTCCACTAGAGTGACAGTGATGGCAGCCACCATGATGGGCACGCTCAGTGCAGGCATCACACACACGGTCTTACTGGAGCCTCCAGCCAGCAAGGTGTCATGGAGTCAAGGAAACAAAAACCGGGAAGCACTGAGTGACCTGACCCACAAGTGGGACTCAAATCTAGGTCCACCACATTCTAGAACCTCCAACAAGGGAGCGGGAAACTCAGCTGAGATACCCGGTGTCCTCACACCCTCAGAGCAGGCACTTTCAGGCAGCAGGAAGTCCAACTGCGAGGGCTTTTGGCGGCTGGCCGTCTCCTGACACCACCAAAAGCAACCAACAGAAGACTGTGTCAATGAAAAGAGGGCACGCCGTGCTTTGGACAAGAAAGTTTCAACCTCCATACTGATGTCAAGGCTCCGAAATGAATCTACCAGTTTAATTAAATCCAATAAAACACTGACAGATTTTTGTGGGGCAATCTAGACAAGTTGATCCCAAAGCTCAGAGAAGGAAAATTTTTTAGAAGGTAACAAGAATAGCCAGGAAAATTCTGGAAAAGAGGAGTATGAAGGGAAATGGATCCTAATTGAGTGTTTACCCAAGCCTGGGGGTTGGGAGGGAGATGGGGGTTCTGCTGATGGGCTTCGAGTTTCTTTAAGAGTTGATGAAAATCTTCTAAAATTGACTGGGGTGGGAGTGCCTGGGTGGCTCAGTCAGTTAAGCATCTGCCTTCAGCTCAGGTCATGATCCCAGGGTCCTGGGATCGAGTCCCGCATCAGGCTCCTTGCTCAGAGGGGAGCTTGCTTCTCCCCCTCCCTCTGCTGCTCCCCCTGCTTGTGCTCTCTCTCTGCCAAATAAATAAATATAAATCTTTTTTTAAAAATTCAAAAAATAATAAAATAAAATAAAATAATAAAATAAAATAAAATAAAATAAAATTGATTGGGGTGATGGGGCACAACTCTGCACACACTAAAAACCATGAATCGGGACACTTTAAATGGGTGAATTGTAGGATACGGGAATTCTATCTTACAAAGCTGTTATTAAAAATAAGGAAAGATATATATATTTACATGCGTATGTACATATGTTACATTCATTCCTATACTTTTAAAATCTCTGGAAAGAGGGGTGCCTGGGTGGTGCAGTCGTTAAGCGTCTGCCTTCGGCTCAGGGCGTGATCCCAGCATTCTGGGATCGAGGCCCCACATCAGGCTCCTCAACTGGGAGCCTGCTTCTTCCTCTCCCACTCCCTGCTTGTGTTCTCTCTCTCGCTGGCTGTCTCTATCTCTGTCGAATAAATAAATAAAATCTTTAAAAAATAAATAAATAAAATAAAATCTCTGGAAAGAGTCACAGGAAACCGTCACAGGAAAGAGTCACAGAAACCACAGGAAAGAGTCATCCAAAGAAAGAGGTGCAGTGGCCGAGGGGACAAGAAGTGAGAAGATTATTCACAATATATTCTTTGGTTCCTCAGGAATTCTGAACCATGTGAATACAGTACCTATTTTTAAAATGAACAAACAAGGAAGTAAGATTCGAAGTCAGTAATTAAAATAACATTTGTAAATGCAGTAGGCACGTGTCAGGCCTGCTCTTTCCTGGAGCTGGCCCAGGGGTCCCTCTGCTCCACCTAAAGGCTACAACTGTCGCATCGGGTGACTTTGGGAGCCAAACCCAGCAGCTGGACCTGCCTTCCACCCTAGCTGATTTCATTTTCAATCCCAATCCCATTAGAGTATTTCCGTAGGGGGCGCCTGGGTGGCTCAGCGGGTTAAGCATCTGCCTTCCGCTCAGGTCATGATCCCAGAGTCCTGGGATGGAACCCGGACTCCGCCGGGATCCTGCTTCTCCCTCTCCCACTCCCCCTTTTTGTGTGCTCTCTCTCTCTCTCTCTGTCAAATAAATAGCTTAAAAAATAAATAAAAATAAAAAACATATGTCTATCTGTAAAAAAATTAAAAATAAATAAAGTACTTCCGCAGCTCAAGGACCAGCATGCTGCTGAAACCACACCACATGTCACAAAGAGCACGGGTCACCTCTGACATTTAGAAAAATTAATAAAGAAAACAAGAACAAAATGGGGGCGACACCAAATCAAGCAGCCACCAACAGCTGGCCGAGATGCCACGCAGCCTTAATGCCTGGTGGGGCTTCTGCCCTGGGGTCAGAGGCTTTTCCCATTTTTCACTCTGACCTTGACCCTGCACCTGCATCCTCGGAGCATAAGACATAACTGAGCCACACAGACCTGTACCCCGGAAACAAAGAATACATTATAGGTTAATAATAATTTTTTTAAAAATGACATAACGGAGCCTTCCCTAGAAAACTAAGTAAACTTGAAGAAAGAAAGAACCCACCTCCCAGCATCCCTGCAGGGAAGCAGGTGCTGGAGAGGCAGGGACAACGGTGCAGTCCCCGGAGAGTGGGCAATGACTGGGGCTTAGCCCCGAGCTCCGGCGGCGAGGCCACCACTGCCTCCCACCAAGGCAGGAGGCCAGGATACAATTCCCAAGGACAACGTTCCTTCTTGCCCTGCCTTGGGCCCGGGCCTGCACTCCACCCAACACCTTCCTTTTAAAGCAGTTTAAACAAGCCCCTGAAAGAGGTAAACAGCAATGCAACATGAACCTCATGGAGACTGACGTTTGGTGACAAGAGACAGAGCTTTTCCTCCAAGGTCTTCAGTGGCCCCACTCTAACACGGCTCCCGTCAAGCCCTCCTGAACACGGCGAGAGCCTTCCAGAGGCACCTGGAAGCCCCTCCACACCTCGCCCCCGTCCTCGTGCCGCACCCTCCCCACCCTCCCCACCATCTCAGGGCTCCTCTCTTCCAGCACCCAGCTCCCAGGCAAGCACTGTGACTCAAAGCACCCGGTCAAAAACCCCCATGCTCCCGAGCTCCCCAGGCAGAGGAAACCCGGGAAGCAGGTCTGGCGTGGCATAAACATTAGAATGAACAGGATGGCAAATGGTGACCAATGAGCCAGAAACACAAGGAGAGATGTTCAGTACCCCAGCCAAGACGGACACCCGCCCATTACTGTCACACGGAACGCAGGCCCTGTGTTTCCAGGTATTCCCCTCTGTCCAGAAATCAGACCTAGATTTTTTTATGTGAAGACTTCCAATTTTTAAGTGTTCTCTTCCCTCTCCGTTGTTTAAAAAAACCACTGTGCACATCAGAACAAAACAAAACACAACATGTATCTGGGGACCCTCAGTTTGCAACCCCTAAGTGTTTCCTGGCTGTGGTCATGGATGCGATGCCAAGCATGAGTGACATCGAACAAGTCAACTAAAAATCAGGAGCCCGGGAAGATGAGATGACACGCATGTTCAACCGACACGTTCCTCATACCTGCTCACCAGCAGCTCGTTGGATTAAGGGGTACCAGTCGTTAATTGTACAACCAAGCGCTTCCCCCCACGTGGGCACCGTCCCTTTGGGGTTAACAGAGTGGTGCCATTTCTGACCGAGCCCAACGCCTACATCCAGCACACGATACACATTGTGCCCGGGGGTGCTACAGGTCATCTAAACATGATCCCACAACACGGAGCCCATTACCCCAAAGAGCTCAATTACAAGCCTCAGGGCTTCTCTTCATCACGCCACAGCTTCTGGCCTCCATCTGCTCTCCACACTTGCTTCTCTTGCCCTCTGTCGATCCCTGAGGGACAGATCCAACTTTCATTCTTCCGAGACAAAAGAAGTACACCCCAGCTTTAACCTGTTGAGGCGTCACCTGCAATATGGCGATGGCAAATACACCAAGACCTGTTCCTCCAGCTACCCAGGTGTGTTTGCAAAGGGCTGGGTCGTCCTTGTGTTTAAAGGAGGTGCCAGTTGGGGAAGCGAGGCATAAAGCAAGGAAGGCAGCCTCCAGGGGCAGCTCCCTTGGTTCAAGGGCAGTGGCAAGATGACCAACAGGGACACTGGTGGTGGACCCAGAAGACCCGACTACAGCATGGAAACACTCAGCTCACCGTGCCTTGGGACACGTGGCATGAATAGCCCTTTCGGCATCCACCTGTCCCTGCCACGTGGTGGGGGGGGGGCTGGGCACGTGACTCCTCGCTGCCAACACCCCCACTTCAGGGACAGTCACCTCTCACAGAAGCTCCCAACCTCTCCACCCCAAGCCCAGATGTCCAGCTGTGTGGCTGGCATTTCTGTGAGCAAGTTTCACTGTACACCATCTTCTTCCTCCCCTTCTCCCCTGCCTGACCATTCCCTTCACCCTGCCCCTGTTGTTCTCCAGGCCCTTCGGGGGCCCCCTGACACTCTCCTCTCCCTCCTCCTCTTCACCCACTCAAGCCTCCAGGCCTCCCTACCTGTCCTTCCAGCACCTTCCATGGGTCTCCACAGTCACCCTGAGTCCCGGCCATAGCTACATCACAATTCACCTACTAACTCAGCAAATACTTAGTAAGCCCCTAGCATGGGTGCGCAGTAAAAGCAGCACTGTGATTACCCCATCCGCTCCTCTGACCCACGACAAGTCCCCGTATCCTCCAGCTAGAATCCATGTCTTCCAAAATCCGGCTGCAACAAGGCAAGGGCGGGGAATGCTGGTTCTGAAATCAGACTCCGGCCCTTCCCCAGCTGCGTGGTCTTGAGCAAGACTTCATCACTCTGTGCCTTGATTTACTCATCTGTAAAGTGGGGACTCCGGCAGCACACTGATCATAGGAATGAGGAAACACAGAAAACGTTTAGTACGGAGCCTGGTACACAGTAAGGGCTTAATAAATATCAGTGGCTACTATTACTATCATCATCATGATTCCCCAGTGATCACTTCCTCCAACCCTTCCCACAGAAAATCCTGCTGGGCCATCTGGTCCCAAAGAACCTCTTCACCCTACCCTGCACCAAGCCCTAATTCCCCTCCTCCCCATTTTCCTTCCCAGAGCAGGCCAAAGCCCCCCCTTTTGCAATTTACACTTTTGTTTGCAAGTGTTACTTTTGGTACATTATTCCCCAATTGAATTGAAGTCTTTTTTTCTCCACCCAGTAGAGCCATCCAAGGGCAGTCCCAGATTGAACTAGGAGCTCCTTAGCCTCTGGTATGCTCCCCACAGCGCAGTCCCCCCATTGCTTACAGTGGGTCTTGAGAAAGCTTGAGCCTTTCAACCATGTTTTCTCCTGGGTCCTTGGCTGATGGCTGGGGAGACCCAGCTGAACAGACCAAACCCCAGCCCACCATGGCTTGCGGCCCAGAAAGGACCGAGCTGAGCATCAGAACACCTGTGCTTACGTTCCGCTTTTCCTGCAAACTCACCCGATGACCTCAATAAACCCCTCCCCCTCCTGGGCCTCAGTTTCGTCATCCGTACAATGGAGCGAAGGGAGGGAAGTCAGGGGAGCTCTCTATGCCAGGGCCTCTCCTCTGCTTCACACTTGCCAGTGAGCGTGGATTTCCTCCCCCCACTCCCACCCCCCCCGGGAAAATAAATACCAAGTCCAGCTTCCCGGCAGATCACCCTTAGATTAAGCACAGATTTTTGTAAGTGAAACCATGACAACATGCTTCTAAATTCATGGTCCCAGAAATTCCCTCTGCAAAGAGTTAGAACCAAAGCATCAGCCATAAGACGAAAATACCAGCACAACCCAGGAAGCCTTAAATCTGGGAGCATGCTATGTAGACACTAACTCTGGGGACCCCCACCCCTAGATGCTCTTCGTGCGCCAAGTAGGATCTGTGTTTGCAAAGCCCCCGAAACCAGTGCGTGTGTGGGCATGAGAGTTTACAGGTAAAGCCACAGAAGAGGGCTCAGGGTTAAATTAAAGAGGGATTTTTCTCCCTTCGCAATTTGATAGAAGAAATCAGTGGCAGGTGCCAGGTCCTCGCAGGCACATTAACAAGAGCAGCCATGAGGTATCTCCTCCACTCAGGGTCCTACGTGTCCAGGGAGGCTCACGCAGGTTAAAAAGTCACCAATTACATCTCAAAGAGGCCCAGAGGCAGATGCACCCGCCTGATTATTTTGGCCATATGGCTGTATCCTCATTTACAGGCAGAAGCAAGACCAAAATGTTGGATATAAATTACATCTGTTTTCAGAACCGTATTTTAAAATACAATAAGACACTTAGCTGTTTAAAGGGGACCCAGGGGCTCAGTTGACTCCATGTCTTTCTAAATATCCCCGCAAGGCCTTGGAGGCATATATAGCAATTAGCGCAGGGCAGTGAATGCCCAGAAAGGCTCAGTAAACTGCTCACTTCCGATGACCAACAGCCTCACAGCCCGGACTCTCAGGGAGCGTTGGCACTACTGACAACTCGGGCTCAACTGCTCTTTGTTAAGGGGCTGTCCTGCACACTGTACAGTGTCCTACAGCATTCTTGGGCTCTAAATACTAGATGCCAACAGCATTCCTCGCTGCAAGTCATGACAATCAAAAATATCTCCAGGGGTGCCTGGGTGGCTCAGTCAGTTGAGCGTCTGCCTTCAGCTCAGGTCCTGATCTCAGGGTCCTGGGATCAAGCCCCGCATCGGGCTCCCTGCTCAGCAGGGAGTCTGCTTCTCCCTCTTCCCTGCCCCTCCCCACCCCCGCTTGTGCTCTCTCCCTCTCAAGTGAAATCTTTAAAAAATATATATATGTATCCAGACACTTGCCAGATGACCCCAAGGGGGCAAAAATCCTCCCTGGATGAGAACTGGAGGGAACTTAGTTTCCCGTGTGCTGTGACTTTTTTTAACTTCATGGAAAATGGAATCAAAGGTACACTCTACCCTCTCTTGATGAAAAAAAAATATCTGAATTTTTGCTGTCTTAGATTTATTTAACCCTCTTTCTTCACTGTCGTATATAAAATTAAACACGGGGGGAATCAGATGAAAGTGGTCAAAAGGTACAAACTTCCAGTTCTAAGACAAATACATTCCGGGGGGTGTATGGCAAACATGACGACCACAGCTAACGCTGCTATACGGTGTACCTGGGAGCTGCTAGACCGGGAGATCCCAAAAGTTCTCATCATAAAGAAAAAAAAATTTTTTCCCTTTTTTTTGTTGGATATCTCTATGAGGTGACAGATGTTAACTGAACATACCATGCTAATCATTTCACAATAAATGTAAGTCAGACCATCAGTCTGCATGCACTCTACGTGCACAGGCCGTATGTCCGCTTTATCTCAATAAAACTGAAAAAGAAAGCAGAAAATCCACTAAAAAATTTAAAATTAGGGTAAACATGTTTCACTTCTATAGCTCTTCCCCCAATTCAAAACCTTGGTCAAATTATCAAAAATGACCTGACACTAACATGCTTCCCAGTCTCTCTCAAACTCATAAAAAGGGACTTAACTGGCTAACTGCGTTCTGCCTAAGGCTCTAGGTTATTACAACAATATTCTTACACTAACGAGCAATAACTAAAACCATGTCAGAAGGTAAGTTTCCCCAAATCCCAAAAGTAAGAAGTTGTTATGTTTTCTCTTAAATAACATTTGTTCTCATTATAAATGTAAATACACAGACGATGGGAAATTTGGGGAATCTGGGATGGGCAAGAAAGTCTTCGTTCCTTTTCAAAGAGCTGGCTTAGGAAAGTAACGGAACTTCGGGGGTCCCAGCATCGTCAGGACGCGGCGACTCGCACCTCTGCCTTTGGTTCAAGTGTGGCAGCGTCGGACCACCTAGAATTCATCCTCCTCCCCATCCCCCAGGAAGCCCCCAAACCCTCCTTCCACATAAGAGGATTTTACAAAGCTTTTGAAACAAGAAGTGGCTGGGAAAGCAGCCAGCAGAGATCTGGGAGAAATGTGGCCTGGGCAGCGGAGCTCGGAGCCTCGCCAAGATGGGGAAGGGATCCCCACGGGGAAAGGAGAGTCGTGGCAGAGGTGGGGGCTTCCCTGCCTGGTCTCTACCCTGTTCAGAAGACCCTGGAGAGTGAAGTCAGACTCCTCCCAGGTCTCGAAGGGTAAACTGAGACCTCAGAGAGCACCTGGGGCACCATACTGGCTTATGTCGTGTTATCTCTGACGCCGTGCAACCCACCAGATATTTCTAAACATCAAAAAACCAGAGGAATTGCAGTTTTCTACTTCTGAGACACAGCCTCCTCGTTGATTCCCTTCCAGCTCTCAGAGAAACATATCAGGTAACATACCTGGGGGCACAGCCCTGCGGCGAGCCGGGCAGAAGTGCGCACAGAGACGTGCGCGCGCACGCACAGAGCGTGCCAGGCACGCAAACTCCCTTTCCCTCCTTCCAATTTTGTCTCCAGTCTTAAAACAGTGTTCCTTAATGGCTCAAATACATGAAAAAGGTGTCAAAGATTCTGCAAATGAAGAGATCTGCTGGATTAATAACTACGGGAAGGGGGTGCTGCTCGATCTCAGTAGAAACTGGGAAAATGCCAAACGAACTAGAGACCAAATTACACCCATCTAACTGGAACAATGGCACTGCAGCCTGGAGGATGAACTGGTACAGACTCAAGAAAATCAAGTGAGTAGCTCTGGGACCCCCAAATCCCACCTGTCAATGTACATCCTAGATGCTCTCATACAGGTCTTCAGGCCTCAGCCACATCCCAAGACACAGCAAGGAGCTGACTGTACAGACAGGGAGAGCTAACCGTACAGACAGAACATATGTCCATTGTAAGGAAGTCCAGATCATGTAAAAACATAACCCGAAAAATAATAATCACCCCCACACACATAGATTTCTTAGCACATTTGTTGCATGTATAATTTATTATTTAAATGAAATCATACTACACGTGCTGTTTTATAAACCATTCCACTCAGTAATATATAGTATTAGACCAACATCATCATTTTTTTTTAAAGTAGGCTCCATACCCCGTGCAGAGTCCAACGCAGGCTTGAACTCACAGCCCTGAGATCTAGACCTGAGCTGAGATCAAGAGTCAGACACCCAACTGACTGAGCCACCCAGGCGCCCCCAGCGTCATCATTTTTAACAGCTGAACAGTATTCCATACTTTCCCTAACTTATTTAACCAAGACCCAACTGTTAGATACTTAGGTTTTTAAAATATTTTCCCTACCACACAGAACTGCTCTGAACTTCACGCCCATGCATCTTTGCTTCCTCTTCTAATTAATGAAATCGGAAGAAAGAAGATGTATCACAGTGAAAAATCTGTGTACCTTGGGGATGGAATTACTTTGTTAAATCTATACATATTTTTCATTACTATATACATTCCACACTTTCAATTTTAACAGTTTCCTTGGATCCACATTTTTTCTGTTGTCTGGCAACGTGGTTCCTTCGGGGAAAATGACAATGGGCTAGGGTTGCTGCTTGATAAGCAGTAACCTGCCTACCCTCTTCCTCCCTGGTCTGCGTTGTTAAGGAAATGGAGGGTCACTATCCAAACGAGTTCCTACCTCGCAGGCTTCCGGCCCCAGCCACGCATCTAGTCACAGACAACTTTTTGAGGAGTATCAGTAACATAAAATACTTAGGTGTTCAACATTCATTTGCTGAAAATATCTTCATTAGACCAGTGTGGGCTTGGAGGCTCCCTGGTGTTAGAGAGACACAAATGATCGAGGTCCAGCTCTGCCCTTGGGAGCCCCCAGGCTGAAAAACAGAGGGACGTGTTCAGTGACTGTCTCCTGTTGCGACGCCACGTGAGAACTTCAGAACTCCAGCGTGTTCTGGGAGCACTAGAGGGCCCTGGCTGAGGAGGCTTCTCAGAGGGAACAGACAAGGGCAAAGAGAGGGAGCTGGCCTTGTAGTCATGAGGGCAGAGGGGACTTCAGGCAGAGCATGAGAGTGGGGCAGGGTCTGCAGGTCCCAGGCCACACGACCCCTCTGGAGACCCTCTGGAAGCCCAGCAGGGCTGGAGCAGGAGGCAGGGCTGACACAGGGGCTCAAGAGGGAGGCGGGCCCTGTTTATAAAGAGCCAGTATCATTGCACACTAAGGAGCTTGTGTACGGAGGCATCAGTGGGCAGAGGAAGGACGAGACCAGAGAGGGAGGATGGACAGGGGCAGGGACAAGGCTGGCAGCAGGAACAGCAGTGGCCGTGAAGGCTATTGCTAAGACTCAGACACAAGGTAGGGAGTCAAGCCGGGCAGAAGCTCTGGCAGATGGGGGAGCTTCCATGGGGGAGGCATGCAGGCACAGGCAAGACAGCCTCAGCGTCCCTCGAAGAGTGGGATGGCCAGAACTCAGTGACTACATGGAAGCAGGACACCCAGCCAGAGCAGCAGGCAGTCGGGAGGCCTAAGGCGCTGAGAGGCCACAGTACAGACAACCAGCAAGATGGGGCACCGGCCCTGCCTAAGCCACAGATTTATAGCATTTTCGAGAATCTGGTGGGTAACTCACTCTGCTCCCTGGAATGTAACTTTCTCCTTGCAAAGGAGCCCATGGAGACTGTGTACCCTCAAGGCCCTTCCCAGCTATAAAATGCTGTTAAGTTCCTGTCTGCCTCGAACCAGAGTGGCAGCAGTCCACCTGCAAACTCCCCCCAGCAAGAACACCTGTCCTGAAAGAAGAGGCAGATGATAGACATAACCAGCTTCTATGAAATCAGAACCTTCTTCCAACACTGCACAAACCCTCCAACGAGGCCTGAGTACCGGCTCTCCCCACCCCAAGCACGCAGCTCACATCTGGCCACATGCTGCCTGCTTCTCTCCCCCACCCCTGAGTAATAAGGAGCAGACTGGCAAAATAGTTCAAATGCCTTCTTAAAAAGTGCACCGCCTTGTAGGCTCAGAGGCCTATTTTGAGCAAAATGTTTCAAACCTCCATGCTCAGAGCTGCTCTAGGCATCAAGGCTCACTCCAACTGAACAATCCGAAGTTAGTAAAGGACCATGGCACCTCCGCTGAACGCCAGGTCAGCGCGGGACACCGAGACCCCAGGAGGGACTGGACATCCCAGCTGCCCAGGGCTGTCTGCTGAGGATGGGAGCTTGGCACTAAACCCAGCCGCCCAGCACGACGTGAGAAGGGTTGTATGGAAGATGCGCAAGGCTAGGGCTGGGGCAGGCCAGAAAAGGAAGTGAGGGCCTCACTCGGACGTCCAGAAAACCACACAGAGAAAGGAGCCTGGGCCTTGGGGCAGTCACGGCAGGTGCGCAGCAGAAACCAGCCCAGGGGTGGGAAAGCACAGGCCAATTCCATGGAGCATAAGGAAATACGCAAGTGACAGGAGGCTCAGAAGGGCTGGCCGATGGCCGCCAGATGGGCTGGGGCCAATTGGTAAGAGCCTCGAATGCCACACCCAGGTATAGCTACACAGGGAGCCACTGAAGTTTGTAAACAAAGGAGGGAGGGCAGTGGAAAGGATTTGGGGGGGGCGGGAATTCAATGCCCAAAGCACATCAGGGGGGCCAGCGCGGTGAGGAACAAGGTGGGCTGTGTCAGGGCAGGGGATAGGGAAGGCGGATGTGGAAACACGCCCCCCCCTTCTTCATTTTCTCAGGACCTCTGGCCTTTAATCCTACAGACCCACAAGGAAACACCTTGACTCAGGGTCACACAGCAACACCAACAAACCTCAACAGATAACTCCCTACCCTGCCTTTCCAGGTCTGGTTTCCGCTCCTGTGCTGAAAATGCTCCCCCTCGGACAGCCAGCCCCTGGCCCCAGACCTCCAACAGCTGATCAAACAGCAAAGCACACTGTGTACACTTGGAATGGGGGTGGTGGGCAGTGAATAACACACACACACACACCCAGATTTCCCAGCGGCCCGCCTGAGCAACAGGACACACTTGGTTCATTTCCTGCAAAAACAGGATTTCCCAGGCATTTGGGGAAAATGTCCTCCTTGCATCCCAGGTAGCTTTTCCCATCTCTACGCCAAGCAACCAGGTCCTCCTTCCTCATTTCCAGACTTTCTCCCTGAACTTGAGCAACTGACAAGAGCTTTCCCAAGACCCCTCATGCCCCTGTGAGTCTTCACTGAGGCAAGCTCTGTAAGGCAGGAGCCTAGGAGAGCCATTTGCCTCCCCGAACCGAAAGTCCCTGAGACCACCAAGGGTCGCCAAGCATCCTGGAGTCCAGCTCCAATCCCGGGTGCAAAGCACACCTCCAACACATGTCCTGGGCACATCCCCGAGCCCTAGACACTGCTTTTTTTTTTTGGTAGCACAATGAAGTAAAAGGAAAAAGTCAGGCGGAGCATTAAGGAGCCTCTGAGGCAAGGGAGGGAGGGACAGCACGGTGGGGAAGGTTAAAGGCAGACGGACCTGGGTTCAAATTCTACCGCCACCACTGAGTCTACTTGGACAAGCCACCCTGCCTCTACGGAGATTTCCTCCCCCGGCCGTGAAATGGGTATAAAAATAAATTCGTGTAAAAATAAATACTGAATTATCAGAATCGGCAGCGCTACCGTTAGCGTTAACATCAGCAGAGAGTTCAAAGGAAGCCGGTATTCATGACAGCGGTCGTTAAAGGAGGCGAACATTTCTAACTGTGTACGGGGAGAAATGGGACAGAGCGCACTGCTGCGGAGCAGGGCCCGGGACGCTGGGCTGCCTGGCGCGCACCGAAGCCCCGAGCGGAGCCGCGCGCCCGAGCATCTGTGCGCGCAGGTGTGGCGGGCGCGCGGTGACAGCAGGCTGGCGGGCCACGTCGGCCCGCGGGAGAAGGACAGGGGTGGCCGGACCCACCTGAACACGCGCAGCAGCAGGCAGGCGATGAGCAGCGCGGTGAAGGCGCACGCCACTATCACGGCCGCCTTCAGGGTGGGCAGGTCGCGGAGCAGGCTGGAGATGCGGGTCACCAGGGCGTCGCCGCTGCTGTTGGAGCTGCCGCCGCCGCCCGCCGGCGCCTCGGACCCCGTCCGGGTGGCGTTCCCGGGCCCCGGGCCGGGCGACGGCCGCGGNCCGAGCCCGGGTCCCGCACCGGCGCCGCGGCCTGCACCCGGGGCTTCCGCGGCGGAGGCGGCTGCGCGGTGCTCGGCAGGAAGCTGCGGCGCCCGGAAGAGCCCGAGCCGCAGCCGCCGCCGCTGCCACCAACACGTTGCACCGAGTCATTCGACGGGCCGCGGCCCCACGTGGGCGGGGCAGGCCACCGGACCCGGGTGCGGGCTGTGCCCTGCTCCCCGGCTGCGCCAGCCCCCCTCCCCACACCGGGGCCCGGAACCCCTGCATGGAAGCAATCACGGTCAGGCTCACTATTGTGCAAGCTCTGTGCTTCGGAGTTTACGTTTTTATTTCATTTAATCCTAAAACCCCTTTAGGAGACAGGTATTTCTTCATTCTCATTTAATCGTTGATTTAGGACCCAGGGAGGCCGCTCACAGCAAACCCAGACTGTGTCAGACTAAGAACCAAAGTCTATGGGATCTGGAGGTAAACCCCCATTTTAGAGATGAGGAAACAAGACTCCAGAGTGAAGCGGTTGCCCCATGCCTATGCATTGCATTATATTTTAGCATCTCCCCAATTTCTCTCTTTCTCTCCAAGGAGTTTCTTATCTCATGAGGTCAATTTCCAGACATTTTGCACCTCTGCTTACGGAGTGGATTGGGAAGTGCATGTCTGCATTCATACCTTTGCTGTGGAAGGAGTGGTTGGCAGGATTAATAATCTCCCCCCACCCTGGGGCGCCTGGGTGGCTCAGCCTTAAGCGTCTGCCTTTGGGGGGGAGGGGGGGACACTTGGGATCAAGCCGCATCAGGCTCCCTGCTGGGCGGGAGGCCTGCTCCTCCCTCTCACACTCCCCTTGCTTGTGTTCCCTCTCTCACTCTCTCTGTCAAATAAATAAATAAAAATCTTCCAAAAAAAATCTCCCTCCCAGGCTGAAGTTTTAGACTGCAGAAGTAATTGACTTGCTGCCACTGGTTTATAAGCTAAATGATGCTTAGGTGGAGAACAACTGTGGAGGGTTCCGGGGGGAGGCCCAAAGGTGGGAACTGATGGAGAGCACAGAGGGCTTTCCTGGAGCATCAGGAACTACACTGAGGACCTTTCACCTTTCACCTAGAAGATCCCGGCAAGAAACTCTCCAGTGGTGGCTGAACAGGTAAAGACACATTACAAGAACTCACTGACCTCAAACAGCTCTCTCCTGACCCTGCTAGAGAAAGAGACAGATAAATAAAGATACTACCGTGTATCAGTTAGCTGTTGCTGCCTAACAAATTACCCCAAAACTTTGAGGCCTAAAGCAGCACACATATCTTATCTCACAGTTTGTGTGGGTCAGGAATCTGGGCATAGCTTAGCTGAGTCTGCTGTTTAGGATCTCTCACACGGGACTTGAGTGTTGGCAGGTGCTGGGGTCTTATCTGAAGGTTCAGCTGGGGAAGGACCTGCTTCCAAGCTCAATCAGTGGTTGTTGGCCAGATTCAACTCTTCACAGGCATTTGGACTGACAGCCTCAGTTCCACACTGACTGATGGCCAGAGGCTGCCCTCAGTTCCCTACCACATGGGCCTTTCCAATATGGCAGCTTGCTTCATTAAAATGGACAAGGGTGGAAGCCGACAGAGTCTGCTAGCAGGGCAGAAGTCACTATCTTATGAAACTTACATAGAAGTGACATCCCACTTTGCTCTAGTCTATTGGTTAGAGGCAAGTTACACTCGGGAGGAAGGGATTACACAAGGGTGTGAATATAGGAAGCAGAGATTATTCAGACCGTCCAGGAAGATACCTGCCACTGTGTGATTCACTTTGATTTAGTGGGATGAACAATAATCAAGTTATCACCCAGGGAAGGGTGATATGTGTGTTGAGTATTCTGGCATGCCCCAGGGGTGATAAATTTGGACAGTCTCTTCCAACTCTAAAATGCCACTTTGTGGTATGTCAGAAATGTTGTTTTGGTAGAAAGCCAGCATTATCATATCACCACAATAGAACTTATAAAAGAAGTTCCTTAAAGAACTATCTCTGACGCCCATGACTTTGCAACACTGCCTTCAAAGGCATAAACCTCAGACGTCACAGGCTCATATTTGTGTCCTTATCAGAAATTCCTGTGTAGTAGAGCAAAGAGGTCCTGGGCTTTGGAGTCTCTCAGCCGGGATGAGAGGTCTGCCGACTGAGTGGCCTTGGCCAAGGTACTTAGCCATCAAATTCCAGTTCTTTTCAATGTCTAAAATAAGAGCAATACTACTTAGCTCAGTAAGATCATCTGAAGCACTCATAAGAAAGGAGAAAATATTAGTACCCTTATCTTTCTTTTGCCACAATTCCTGGACCTATGTAGACTTATTTGATTATTTAACATTGACTTAACACCAAGAATGTAAAAAGCACAAATGTTAGATTGTTTTAGTAAACGGCAACTATAGAATCTTTCATTCTTCCTCATTATTTGCTGGGTAAATCCTCATTACAAAGGACTTATTTATAAATTGTCCTAAATTAGAGTTCCTTAACACACTTAGATTCAACCATCCATAAACACTGACATGTTTAACAGGGAACACTGGTGACATTAACAGATACCAACTCTGGCTGATTTCAGAAAAAGGGAGTTTATTGGAATCATGTTGGGTTGCTTCTGGAATCAACTATAAGCTACAGCAGAAGTTCTAAAAGTGTGGTCTGTGGGGGCCCCTGGGTGGCTCAGTCAGTGAGCATCTGCCTTCGGCTCAGTTCATGATCCTGCTCAATGGGGAGTCTGCCTCTCTCTCTCTCTCTCTTTCCCCCTCTGCCCCTGTGCAGCCACTGTGGAAAACAGTATGGAAGTTCCTCAAAAAGTTAAAAATAGAACTACCTTACAATCCAGCAGTCGCACTATTGGGTATTAACCCAAAGAATAAAGAAATACTAATTCAAAGGGATACATGCACCCCGATGTTTATGGCAGCATTATCTACAATAGGCAAGATATGGAAGCAGCCCAAGTGTCCATCAACAGATGAATGGATAAAGAAGATACGGTATATACATACAATGGAATACTACGCAGCCATCAAAAAAATGAAATATTGCCATTTGCAACGACGTGGATGGAACTAGAGGGTATTATGCTAAGTGAAATGAGTCAATCAGGGAATGACAATTATCATATGATCTCACTGATATGTGGAATTTAAGAAACAAGGCAGAGGATCATAGGGGAAGAGAGGAAAAAAATGAAACAAGATGAAACCAGAGAAGGAGACAAACCATAAGAGATTCTTAATCTTAGGAAACAAACTGAGGGTTGCTGTAGAGGAGGGGTTTGGGGGGATCGGGTAACTTGGTGATGGACATTGGGGAAGGGAGGTGGTGTAATGAGCGCTGGGTATTACAGAAGACTGATAAGTCACAGACCTGTACCCCTGAAACAAACAATACATTATATGTTAATTAATTGAATTTAAATTAAAAAGAAAACTAAAAAAAAAGAATGAAAAAACATATTTATTCAAGGTTGGGTATGTATTAGAATAAAGTAACTAAGTTTGTTATAAAGTTAGGATGAAAAGAATCTAAAACAGGAACAAAAGAAAAACGACGAGGGGTTGTTGAAAGTTTAAAAGTGTGATAGAAATAAGATAAATAGAAAAAAAAGAAGATGTGGTATATATGTACAATGGAATATTATTCGGCCATAAAAAAGAATGAAATCTTGCCATTTTCAAGGACATAGATGGAGCCAGGGTGTATTATGCTAAGCAAAGTAAGTCAGGCAAGAAAGACAAATACCGTATGATTTCACTCATGTGTGGAACTTAAGAAACAAAACAAATGAGCAAAGGGAAGAAAAAGAGAGAGAGACAATTCAAGAAACAGACTCTTAATTATAGAGAACAAACTGATGGTGGCTAGAGGGGAGGCGAGTAGGAGAGGGGTGAAATAGGGGATGGGGATTAAGGAGGGCACTTGTGATGAGCACTGGGGGGGGTGTATGGAAGTGTGGAATCACTATATTGCACACCTGACACTCCTTTCACACTGTGTGTCAACTAACTAAAAATAAAAAGGAAAACTGATGGTGTCTTATCACGTATCATGACAAACTATACTCATTGTATTCTTCACAACCTGCACAGCAGCTAAAACAAAGATCCAGTTTTACTTTAGAATACCCTTGATAAAGCCATGAAATTATTAAATCTTGACCCTCGAGGACAGAACATTTTAATATTACATGTGGTGAAATGGGAAGTATGAATAAATCACTTCTGCACACTGAAGCATGATAATTGTCTTAAGAAAAAGCACATGTGCAATTCTTGGAGTTGCAAACTGAAGAAGCCACTTTTTTTCACAGAATACCATTTTCAAACAAAAAAGGGCTTGACAAACTTCAGATATGATTCTGGGGCAGGCATTTTCTCAAAAAGGAACAAGACGAGCCTGTCATTTCAAGGATGACAACTAACAGTATTGTAGCCAATGAGAAAATTCAAACCTTCCAGTGAAAATCTGAATTCCCAGAAGACTTGTCAGTTAGGATGCTTTCTGCAGTGAGCTAGACTGCTTCCCAATCCTTCGAGTCTTTTCTGATTAGCTTTCTGATTTAGATATTATATAATGAAATATATCACACTTCAGAAGATCTGTATAAATCAACGCACCAATTTTAAATGACCAATGTGCAATGCTACAAAATCGTGTGGGGGTTTCAGATCCATTCAAAGTACAAGGTAAACAAATGCATCTGGATGACACAAAGTGCAGAAGTTCATTGTCATGGTTTTAGATTTCACATTGCAACTGATCTTTAAGAAGCTACTAGTTGTGGGTTGCCTGGGTGACTCAGTCGGTTAACCATTGACTCAATTTTGGTGCAGGTCATGATCTCGGGGTCATGAGATCAGCCCCACATTGGGCTCCACGCTCAGCATGGAGCCTGCTTAAGATTCTCTCTCTCCCTCGGGGCGCCTGGGTGGCACAGCGGTTAAGCGTCTGCCTTCGGCTCAGGGCGTGATCCCGATCGAGCCCCACGTCAGGCTCCTCTGCTGTGAGCCTGCTTCTTCCTCTCCCACTCCCCCTGCTTGTGTTCCCTCTCTCGCTGGCTGTCTCTATCTCTGTCAAATAAATAAATAAAATCTTTAAAAAAAAAAAAAAAAGATTCTATCTCTCCCTCTCCCTCTGCTCCTTCCCCCTGCTCCTGCTTACTTGCTCTCTCTCTCTCTCTCTCAAAAAAAGAAACTACTAATTCCAAGTTGTGGTGTAGTATCAAAGAAGAATGTCCATACTCTCTGAAAAGGTTATTAAAATTCCCCTCCCTTTTCTGTCCACATTTCTGGGTGAGGTTGATTTTCTTCACATTCTTCAATCAAAACAACAAATTGCAACAGATTGAAAGCAAAAGCAGAGGTGCCTGGGTGGCACAGCGGTTAAGCGCCTGCCTTCGGCTCAGGGCGTGATCCCGGCATTATGGCATCGAGCCCCACATCAGGCTCCTCCGCTATGAGCCTGCTTCTTCCTCTCCCACTCCTCATGCTTGTGTTCCCTCTCTCGCTGGCTGTCTCTATCTCTGTCGAATAAATAAATAAAATCTTAAAAAAAAAAAAAAGCAAAAGCAGGTATGAAAACCCAGCTATCTACTATTAAGCCAGACATTAAAGAGTTTTGCAAATAAAAAGTGAAATAATGCCACTCTTCTATTTTTTTGAGAAAACATCGTTATTTTTCATAACAATGTTACTGGTGTTAACACGTTAATATATTTGTAATTTTGTTTTTAAATGAATCAGTAAGTATTTTTAAGTTTTCTCCATTTTATTTTTTTAAAGACTTATTTATTTTAGGGGGGAGGGGCAGAGGGACAGGGAGAGAATCTCAAGCTGAGTCCCTGATGAGCCCAGAGCCCAGCACAGGGCTCAATCTCATGACCCTGAGATCATGACCTGAGCCAAAACCAAGAGTCGGACGCTTAACTGACTAAGCCACCCAGACGCCCCAGTTTTCCCCCATTTTAAAGTCCTAATGCAGCACCTGGCTGGCTCAGTCGGTAGGGCAGATGACTCTAGATCTCAGGGCCATGAGTTTGAGCCCCACATTGGGGAGTAGAGATTACTTAACATAAAATAAATTTAAAACAGTTTTTTTACTTCTAACGCAGTAAACATCAATAAGTACAACCTACAGAACAAAAGCTCTTTGAGGGCCATCAATTTTATTAACACTGGAAATCAAGAAGAAACCAAAACATCCTGAGACTAAAAAGTTGTTTAAGAAAGGCTGAGCTTAGAGAATCACGTCTGGGGGAAAAAAAAAAAGCAGCAGCAAATTGGTTAGGATACTTTCCGCTATGGGAAACAGAAAACTCCGTCTGAACAGATTAAAACCAAAAGGAAATGTCTTGTCTCACATAAAGGAAGTCCCAGATGGAGATGCTCCAGGGTTCACTGATGCAGCAGCTACATGACGTCAAGGACCCTGGACCTTTCCATCCCACCTGCTGTGTGGCCCACAGCTTTGGCTTCAACCCTTGGAAGGTGGTCTCCTGGTCACAAGATCACTACAGTGGCAATCAAGGCGGCGTGTCCGTTTGTCCACATACAGCAGAGAAGAAAGAAGAAAGAGAAAACCTTCTCCCACCCAGGCCATATAAACCCTCCTCTCGGTGTGACTGGCCCATCATGAGTTAGTGCCCACCAGGGGAATGCCGTGCACTGACTGGGCCAGAGCTGCCCCTTGGAGCTGAGGTCTGGGGACGCCCCCGAGAAAAATTAAAGGAGAAGGAAGTTTCTTAAGAAAGGAGCAAGGGAAGAAGGAGATGCTGGATAGGCTGCAACTCTCATTCCAACGGGCAGGAAACAGAGAAGTGAGTCTGGCTGGGCGCCTAGCGTGAAAGTCAAAGTCAGACCTCGGGAAGGATCCAGGTAGCAAGCCGCTCAGCAGCGCCACTGCCCAGATGTTCTGCGGCCTCCACCGCAACTGCTGTCTCCTTAGTCCCTGGACCGTAGATGCCACTGCCATTACCACCGCGGGAAATGTAACCTCTAAACTGACCTTGAATTGTATCACTTGCTTGGCCGTTCCAAGTCCCGGGCTGGAGCATCTGAGCGATTTGCCTAAGCCGCACATCACTGTCCTAGCTGTTCCCAGAGCTGGAGAGGGCATAGCCCACCGCCTTCAGCTTCCACCTACAAGGTGGGGTCCTCTCCCACCAAGACTCACAACCCACCAAATATAGCCCACCAAATAAGCCCACCAAAATAAGGACTTCTGGATGCAGGCTAGCCAAAAGTGACAAATGCTCCCTTGAGACAGATGAATATTCTTCAGAAATAACTCAATCAGGGGTGCCTGGGTAGCTCAGTCAGTTGAACATCTGCCTTCGGCTCAGGTCATGATCCCGGGGTCCTGGGATCGAGCCCCGAGTCAGGCTCCCTGCTCGGGGGGAGAAGTCTGCTTCTCCCTCTGCCCCTGCTCCTTGCTTGTGCTCTCTCTCTCTCTCCCTTTCTCTCTCTCAAAATAAATAAATAAAATCTTTAAAAAAATAAAAAAAGAGGGGTGCCTCGGTGGCACAGCGGTTAAGCGTCTGTCTTTGGCTCAGGGCATGATCCCGGCGTTCTGGGATCGAGCCCCACATAGGCTCCTCTGCTATAAGCCTGCTTCTTCCTCTCCCACTCCCCCTGCTTGTGTTCCCTCTCTCACTGGCTGTCTCTATCTCTGTCGAATAAATAAACAAAATCTTTAAAAAAAAAATAAAAAATAAAAAAAGAACTCAGATCAAATAAGGATAGATAGGTAGAAAGATGATAGAGATTGTTATATTCACATACTTTATATATACATGCATATCAATGCTTACTTATTTATCTGTTCATAGCAAACACAAGAGAAGTCATTTAATTCCAGCACACTGTTCACTAGCTATGTGACCTTGCTTAAAACTGCCAAGCCTCCGTTTGCTGTCTGTACTATAGGGATAATAAGAAAACCTACCTCATGAGAGTATTGCAAGGACTAAAGTATTTGTAATATGCTTAGCACGATATCTAAGAAATGTTAATTATTAATATCACAGCAATGAAGAAGGAATATTGACGTGGTAGAAAATATTTAACTGTAAATTGTTTTTCCAACCTTCAAGGCACACCAATAGCAAAGGGGGAGAGTTTCTGATTCCCAGCTGGGGGCACCTCCAGGGGCAGTAGCTGAGAAGCCAAACTAGTAACCTTAGTTAATAAGCGTGTATATCACCTTTGAATTCAGAGCAGAAACCACCTTTGGACACGTCTCACCCATTTCCTGTTAGCCCAGAGGAAACAGATCTCAGGCAAGTAACCTAACCCTTCGGAAGACAGTCTCCGTCCTCTGGCTGAGAACAGCTAACTTCACATGGAAGAACAGCAGAGAAAAAAGATTGGAAGGAAAATACACCATCATACTAACAGTAACTATCCCCAAGTGTGCGTTCATGGGGCATTTGTATTTTCTTCTTCACCTTACCAAACTTTTCTGGTCTCTAAAATAAATGTGTATTAATTTTGTCTTTTTACATGTAATAATATATCATTACATATTCGTAGATTATTTATTATATATAAATATACAGTATATATTTTAACTCATTTGTTGCCGAAAACTGAGAATGACAATCCTTCTTTTTAACACGACTTTGGGAAAATACTTACACAGATGACCAGAGATGAAATCTCAGAGCGTGTGGAAGGAAAATGTGAAAAGCAGGCTTCGGAACCTTAGGGCCGACACTGTCCCTTCCAGCCGTGCCTCACACCCCCAACGCTCTTTCGTGAAAATAATTTTTAAGGAAAGACTTACGGAGGGTAAAGAAGTTCGAGATGATGGCCGCTGTTCATTGCACTTTACACATGTAACTGCACCTCCCTTTCCAGCCCCAGGGGGAAACAAGCATCGGTTGTCCTATTTTACAGAGGATGAAACTGGGGCTCGGCTCAGTTTCTCAATTTAGGGACTTGAGAGGCGCCCATGGGCCTGGGCAGTGGGAGAAAGGTCTGGCCTGGGGAGGGGCCGCTGCAGGCCTTGGGGAGAGATTTCTACCTCTGTTTGGAGAAGCAGCTGACCAGCCATCTTCCCGAAGGGCACGCACTGCAAAGGACTGGAGGAAGACCAACCAAGTCGGCCAGAAGCCATGGGGAGCAACTCACGCCGTCTCGGCCAGTCTTTTATTTCTCGTTATTCTGTCAGCAGAGCTCATGTCATCTGGAAGCCTTCTTTCCACAGCAATGGATTTTTTTGTGTGCTGTGTTAGGAGCTGGCAATGCAGGGAGTGAAGAAACATGTGACATGTGGCCCTTTGGCCTTAATGAAAGCCATTCTGATTTGCAGACGAGACCTACTGGCCACTAATCTAATCACTAGTGAATAAAGTTTCCAGACCTAAGAGAAAGGGGTCAGGGAGAGAGGATAATAGGCTTCGAGCATACTAGACAATCACGGCTAGAGAAGTTTGGACAGGAAACTAATATTTTTTGAGCGCCCACTGGGTGCCAGACTCGCCTCACCCACAGTCTCTCTCAGTCCTCCACCTTTGTGGTCTGTGGTCTCCCTGGGGCGTGAAGCCTTGAGGGGTCCGATGACTGTCTGATCCCATTCCTAATCAAGGCTGAAACTCTCTGCAGATTGTCTGCTACTCACCTAGAAATGTCCTGTGAGCCTCCCTGGTGCCGTGAATATCTGAGTGCGGGCAAAAAAGCAATGCTGGCTTAGTGGGAGAAGCTTCTGGAACCCTGTTCAAAATGCCTTCTGCACAAGCCTCAGTCACTGGTATGCAATGTACTCCTGGAATACCAGTAAATGTCATGTTCAAATAGTATTCAACAACGGGCTCTTTTATACACATTTCTGTCACCCACGTAATTAAAGGAATCACACTTCTCCGCTGTGACATCCTTGCCTAGTTTCCTCCCCCTTCGGTGGGTGGGGAGACTTGCAGTAACCCTGCTAGGGGGCGGGGGGCTGGCTTCACAGCCATGCTGACACAGTACCCCATCACCAAGTGGCCATAAGGTGGCTCTCCCCTTCCCTTCTGTATGGCAGGTCAGTCAGGGTCATCGAAAGCGGGAGGGAAGATCCCCAGGAGAACAGATGACGCATGCATGCTGCAGCTCCGGTATGGTCACAGTCCCCAAGGGAGGGGGAGGGAGAATAAAAGTGGGCACCTGATCTAACTCAGGAGGGTGAGCAGCTCTCCCGTGCACCTGCCTCTGAGAGGGCTCCCAGCAGGCAGGACTTCGCATTTTAAGTCAAGCTAGGGGCGCCTGGGTGGCTCAGTCATTGAGCTTCTGACTCTTGATTTCGGCTCAGGTCATGATCTCAGGGTCGTGAGATTGGGCTCCACGCTAGGCATGGAGCCTGCTTAAGATTCTCTCTGTCTCTCCCTCTGCCACTCCCCCCATGCTCTCTCTCTCTCTCTCTCTCTCACACACACACACAAATTTAATTAAAATTTTAGAAAATAAAAATAAAGTCCTGCTTGTCCCAGACAAACCAGAAAGAGGTGTTCACCTGACCCAACCTCTCCAAGTTCAGCTAACGTGAACTGCTGTTCCTGTCCTCCCCAGCCACGTGCACGCCCCACTCCGCATGGTCCCCAGGGGGTAGGCTTGGTAACAGCTACTACTGTCATTACTGCTTCCTCGGTGTCAGGCACTTACCAGTTGTCTCATTTCATCCCCGGCACAGGCCTAGGGAGGAACTACAATGATCCTCTCCTGTCACCGATGGGGAAACTGAGGCTTAGTCAGATAGAGGAAGTGTATACATAAAACAGCTTCTGCCCATGATCAAGTTCAGAGAGGGGCTCCATACTCTGCTTTCTGAAGTTTGCCAGAGTGACAAAGGGAAGGCGGGAGGAAGTCAAAGAAGAAGGAAGGAAGTTAGGACAGAAGGAAGGGAAGGAAGAAGAGAGGGAGGAAAGTGGGGACAAGGGACAGAAGAAAGAGGGAGAGAGGGAAGGAAGGTAAGAGAGAGAGAGAGCATGTGTGACGGGGGAGACTTGACCACCCTCCCGCAGAAAGGGCTCCATCTGGGCAACCCCTTCCAAAGGACGCAGCCCCATCCTCCACTTGCTCCCCATTCCGCTCTCCCAGGGAGCTGACAGCGCACAGCTGCAGCTCATTTTACTCCCCGCTAGAAATGAGAGTATTATCATATGATATTCATGCCTATTTTTATAAATAATTCATCTTTTTTTTGCACAGAAAGTAAAACAGCCTGAAGCTAGAACATGTAAAGGGAACGTTGGTGCCTTATTCATAAAATAATCATGTGCTGGTTTGCCAGACAGTTTGCGAAAGTCCCAAAGCTAAAATACACTGAGTTCTGGGTCTATTTTTAGCCTGGAAAAGGCTTTCCGATGTCTTTCTCAGTTCACACTTGATAAGGGCAGTGTTATGCTTTCTCTGAATGTGGGCTTTCCCAAATCAGTTACATTCACAGAGGGAAATCTAAAAGATCACTTGGCAAATAGCATATTTATAAAAGCCAAGCCCCTAGTACACACATGCTTTTTTTAACTCACAAAAAAAAATAAATAAATCATAAACAAAAGGATAATGGAGTCTAGGGTCAACCACAGCTATGGAAAATGGGGCCACAGATTGTGAATGTTTACGTGAGTCTTTTTCCCAAGCCTGACAGGGAGATTTCTTTTCCAGAGGGACAGCAATTCTAGAGATGGAAATGCCTAGAAACAACTGCGAGACGATTAAGATTTGGGCCTCCAGGTTAGGTTATGAAGGGTTCTCCCTTCCTCTTGAAGTCATACAATAGTTTTTTACAAGGTCTTTATCTTGTCACCTGTGATGATCTTTAAAATACAAATGCTGGGCACCTAGGTGGCTCAGTCAGTTAAGTGACTCTCAGCTCAGATCATGATCTTGCAGTTGTGGGACTGAGGCCCCCGTCAGGCTCTGCGCTCAGTGCAGAGTCTGCTTTGGATTCTCTCTCCCTCTCCCCCTGCCCCTCCCCGCTCTCGCTCTCTCTCTCAAATGAATAAATAAAATATTTTTAAAAATAAAATACTAAGATCACTCTTGCCATATTATCTCCAGAAGAACACACAAAGACTCAAAATGTTGGTTGCCTGTGACATAGGATGACCAACCAGTTTGCTAGGGACTCTCAGTCTTAAACCAGAAAGTTGCAGGCAGGGGCGCCTGGGTGGCACAGGCGTTAAGCGTCTGCCTTCGGCTCAGGGCATGATCCCAGTGCTCTGGGATCGAGCCCCACATCAGGCTCCTCCGCTAGGAGCCTGCTTCTTCCTCTCCCACTCCCCCTGCTTGTTCCCTCTCTCGCTGGCTGTCTCTCTCTGTCAAATAAATAAATAAAATCTTAAAAAAAAAAAAAAAAAGAAAGAAAGTTGCAGGCAAAGCAGGACCAGTTGGTCACCCTACCTATGCCGAGGGACTCTGGATCGCTAGGACAGGGGCAGGGGAGAAAATGGTGACTATCCCCCTTCACACATTTAGAACATTGACCCATGTGAGTTTATTACCTGTTCAAAAAAAGGAAGTTAAAAATGTTCTGTCAAGAACTAATGACCATGCTGTGTTTACAGCAAGGTCAAGGTGATACCCTCCCCCCTGCCACAGCAGTGGAAACCACTGAGCTCTGGCCCATGGTACGTGCCTTTTGATCAAGTTTAATCTACACTACTAGGTAGGACTAAAACCCAATACCACAAAAAGCAACTGTGCTGGGACACCTGCTGAAGCCCTTGTCTCTAAATCTGACCCAGGTGAAACATTCACATGTTACATCATTGCACCTCTTGGAATTTGTGATAAGGAAGTAAGAATGAGCACAGATAATTAGCAACCAAAACATCTGTGGCAGTGTTGTTAGTGACCGTAATAAGACAGAAACAACATAAATGTCTAACAGCAGCAGATGGCTAAAATAAATAATAGAATAACCAGACAGAATAATATGTAACAATTTTTTTTAAGAGAGAGAGAGAGCACATGGTGTATGAGCGGGAGGGGAGGGGAACAGAATGAGAGAGAGAGAGAGAGACTCTCAAGCAGGATCCACTCCCAATGTGGAGCCCGACAGGGGGCTCGATCTCACAACCCTGAGATCATGACCTGCACCGAAATCAAGAGTCTGGCATTTAACCGACTGAGCCACCCAGGCACCCGTAATATGTAACAATTTAAAGGTTTTTAAAGATTTTTAAATTTTCTGTCATCTCTACCCCCAGTGTGGGGCTCGAACTCACAGCCCCGAGATCAAGGGTTGCATGCTCTACTGACTGAGCCAGCCGGGCAACTGAGGTGATGCTTCAGAAGACTCTTCTGCCCTGAAATGCGTTCCTGATACAGTACCTGATACATTACATAATAAATATGTTAAAAGCAGATTACAAAATAGGTATGTTTTGATCCCACTTTCGTTAGGAAAACAGTATAGGGCCTGGATCTATTAAATATTATGGAAATGAATGAACTGATAGTTATTTCATGTCCAATTTTTCCCCACACAGCGGTCTGCACTATCATGACGTGATAAAAATGTTTTAATAGTGGGGCGCCTGGGTGGCTCAGTCGTTAAGCGTCTGCCTTCGGCTCAGGGCATGATCCCCGAGTCCTGGGATCGTCTTCCTCTCTCACTCCCCCTGCTTGTGTTCCCTCTCTTGCTGACTGTCTCTCTCTCTGTCAAATAAATAAATAAAATCTTTTTTAAAAAGTTTTAATAGCATTTAAAAAAATGTTCTGTTAGTATCAGGTGAGAGAGCTGTTTACTTAAATGAGTAGATCTCCAAGAATGGCAAACGAGAGTGTATGAGACCCCGGCGAAATTAACATCATTACATTTGTTTATGATTTCATCAGTTCCTAAAATATGTACTCCAAATGACTTGACTATTATTCACCTTAAGAACTCAAAATTTGGGGGCGCCTGGGTGACTCAGTTAGTTAAGCATCTGCCTTCAGCTCAGGTCATGATCCCGGGGTCCTGGGATTGAGCCCCTGCGTCAGGCTCCCTGCTCCTCAGAGAGCCTGCCTCTCCCTCTCCTCTCCACTTGTGCTCTCTCTCACTATCTCTGTCTCTCTCTCTCTGAGATAAAGAAATAAAATCTTCTTAAAAAAGAAAGAAAGAACTCAAACTTTTGCAAAGTTCTGTAAATACTCATTCTCACAACACCGGAAGGTAAGTGGGGCTCACAGACAGGGTTGTTCCGTCTCAAAGATTGGAGAACGGTGGCCTAGCATGGCCATCTAACTTGCCCGGGGTTGGACACGAGTGTGTGCGGGCCTTTCTCCCTGGGGCAGGCCTCTCCTTTGCTGGCCTACATCTGGTTAGTATTGTCAAACCATGGAAACGGTGGGCCATTGCCAGAGAGAAATATTTCTATCAAAGTTTCTCAAGTGTCCCCTAGGAGAGCCCGCCAACACCCGTGATGACATAATATTGGCCGATGGAGCCCTCCCGGCCAATTGCGCAGCAGCACAAAGTGCCACCCACAGAGAAACTTTTTATGGGACGTCAATAGGACACAAAGTCTCGAGGTGCATGATGTGGGGAGGGCCCCAACCTGGGCTGCACCATCTGTCCCCAGCTCCTTTTGCAGTGCAGTATTTGTCTCGTACACATCAAGGTCACATTCATTCGTTTTCTTCTCAAAATGAAGATTTGAGAGGCGAAGACCAGCTGAGCAGAACAAAACCAGCTACAGATCTCTTTCTCCAGGAAAGCAGAGGGTGAGGAGGGGGGCAGCTCGCCCTCTGGGTGGCTGCTTGTAAAATAAATAGCGACCGTGGGGCAGACTCCAGCATGCTTGATGAGAACACACCAGCCATTGTCTCTGTGTGTTTCAGGGTCTGCAAGTGGGAGTCACCCCCCATAGCCAAAGACACCCCTCCATGCCTGTCCCACTGTGATTCCCACAACTGGCATCAGCGACCTCGCAGTGAAGGCCTGAATTAGGTTGCATGTTTGCAGAAGTTCATGTTTTCCTTCCCAGGCAGAGCTCTTTGAAGGGCTGGGGCAGGGAAATGATGAGTTTTGAGATCGTTCCGGGTGGTATCTCTCCCATTCCCCACACTGTGAATGCCACAGCTGCAGCCTTCCGTGGATGCCTCCTAGCCCCCCTCTGGACCCTTCCATCTCCAAAACAACCTTGCCACACCTGCTTCCCAAGAAGCACTATTCTGCATCCCTACCCACCTCTCCTGGCTCCCCTTGGGTCCTAGGGCTGAGCCCTCCCGTTCAAGAACCCCCCTCCAGCTTCACTCTGGATCCGGTCTCCTCTGTGTCCTCAAAAGCTTTGTCCTACCGACTGCCTCCACTTTCTCCAGGATTGTCACTCCCCTGCTAGATACTCCTGCTTCCAAAATAAAATAAAATAAATCCCTGAATTTTGGATGTCTCCCTCCTTGCTCTTCAGTATCTCTTGCTGCTCCTTCCCTGAACCTCTAGGTGGCATTTGAGGATGCCAGGGCTTCCTGTCCTGGAAGTCTCTGCTCCCCGGAGGGCTGGGACCTCCTTCTCTCCAGATTTCCCATCTTGCCTGTGACCTTCGTCCCCCTCTCTGGAGCTGGCACCCCTGCCGGTAGCTCAATCTGCAAGGTTTCCACCCGAGACCTCTCCTCACTCTGCACCCTCTCCTTGGGTCCTCAACCGTGGCCCCAGCATGAAACGACTCTCTCAATTTGCCCTATGACTGTTCTTAAGATCTTCTGATTCCAAAAACCTCAAACATGTCCAAAACCGGACTCTCAACTTCCCCCCAAACCTGTCCTGATTCCTGAGCTCCCTGTCTCAACAGATTCCCTGGAGCCAGAAACCTGGGGGGGTCTCCCGTGCTCTTCCCCTCCTCACTGCCCCATCACCAAGCCCTTTCTCTTCTCCCTCAAAATGAAGTCCAAAGCCAGTCACATTCATCTGCTTGTCTGTCTTCCTAACACACACACACACACACACACACACACACATACACACGAAGCCAAGAGCCATCAAATCAGGAATCGTGTCTGTTTTTTTTGGGTTTTTTTTGTTTTTTTTTTTTAAAGATTTTATTTATTCGACAGAGAGAGAGACAGCCAGCGAGAGAGGGAACACAAGCAGGGGGAGTGGGAGAGGAAGAAGCAGGCTCATAGCGGAGGAGCCTGATGTGGGGCTCGATNTCTGTCTTCCTAACACACACACACACACACACACACACACACATACACACGAAGCCAAGAGCCATCAAATCAGGAATCGTGTCTGTTTTGTTTGAAGCTATATCCCCACCAGCCAGAAGTATGCCTGGCACATAGCAAGTGCTCGATAAAGGTCACTCAACTGAATGAGCAAATACACGCAGACTGAGTTTGTGTCAGGTGACATCGTGNGAATCATGTCTGTTTTGTTTGAAGCTATATCCCCACCAGCCAGAAGTATGCCTGGCACATAGCGAGTGCTCGATAAAGGTCACTCAACTGAATGAGCAAATACACGCAGACTGAGTTTGTGTCAGGTGACATCGTGGTTAAGCATACCTATTTAGGGACGCCCGGGTGGCTCAGTCGGTTGAGTGTCTGCCTTCAGCTCAGGTCATGATCCCAGGGTCCTGGACTCGAGTCCGGCATAGGGCTCCCTGTTCAGTGGGGAGCCTGCTTCTCCCTCTGCCTGCCGCTCCCCTTGCTTGTGTTCTCTCTCTCTGTCAAATGAATAAATAAAATCTTTTTTTTTTAATGTTAAAAAAAAAGCACACCTATTTAAAGTCAAAAGGTAAGAGTTTCAACCTCGGCTCTGCCATTTACTCTTTTCGTGACTTTTTAAACTAAATTAACTTAACCTGAGTCTGAACTTCCAGATCTATCACTGGGCATAAAAATAGCAGATGACTCAAGAGTTCATTGTCAGGATTAAATGTGGGAACACGGGTAAAGAGTTCATCGCAGTGCCTGGTACACATCAAGGCATCAATGGGCATTTAGATACAATTGTTGTTGTCCTCATTCCTTCCTGTCTTCGGATCCCACCTGTATCAGAACACCCTCTCAACTGGTCCCTCACACTCCAGACTTCCCCCTCCAGTGATTCCCCTTCTACTCTCAGAACCAGAGTGATCCTGACGAATGTAAAACTGAGCATAATACTCCCTGGCCGAGTAACCTTGTAGGTGAACTCCACCTCTCCAGTCCAAATTCCGTAGTCTGGCCCCAGCTTCCCCACCCCCAGCTTCATCTACCCCCAACCCCATGCACCCCGAACTCTACTCATCTACTTGCTGTCCCTGCCCCTCCAAGCTATTGCCTGAGCTATTCCTTGGTTCTACCAGGGTGCTCTTCTCTACCCTGCTCCCTCCTAATCATTCTACAAATAAGACATAAAATCTCTGTGAAGCTTTTCCTCATCTCTTACCCATACCCCCCACCATCCCGTGCAAACTTACTACAGCCCACTTACACCCCTCTACAACAGCTAGGGGGACCAACTGTCCATGCCCGCCCAGGACTGAGGAGTTGCAGGATTTTTAGTGCTAAAACCAGAGAGTCCTGGGCAAATGGGGGCATTTGGTCACCCTCCTAGCATCAATCACCTTGTTTGGGAATTAGCTGTCTTTCTGATAAGATCGCAGAGCACAAATTTTGTCTTGCTTATCTTCATATCCCCAACATCTAACCCAGTGTCAGGCACGTTATATGGTTCATACTCAATAAATATTTGCTGAATGTGTTCATTGAGATAACAGTTAATTGGGGCAGCAGGAGAGCTACGGGCCGTAGTTCAAATCCTGTCCCCCTTCCTGCATGACCTTGGGCAGGTTATTACTTTTACTTATGTATTTGTTTGTCCCTGAATGATTGAAGTAAACTTCCTTGGTCTCACTGAGCCTCTGTTTGCTCATCCGTACAATGAAGATGATATTCACTTCCTAGAGAAGCTGCAAAGACGAAATGGGTACGAAGTGGTTAACATAACTCCCGGCACACAGGAGCTTTCAGGAAAGGTGAGCTGCTGTTACTATTGTCCTATTTATTATCATATAAAGAGTTAACACAGTGCATTCAATAAAGGTTGTTCCCTTTCCCTCCCCCAGCCCCCATTAAAAAAATTAATAGAGGTGGCCTTCAATGTAATTATAACACAGAAAAAGCAGCCCTTAAAACAGTGGTCGGCCACCTCGCCTGAGCATTAGAACCCCCTAGGGAACTTTTATGAAGACTGATGTCCAGCCCTTGACCAATTAATTCAAATATCCAGTGATGACTCCACACAGCAGCCCCTTTAGAGGCCCCCCTGGAGAATCTAATAGGCGCCCAGGTTGAGAACCTCTGCCTTAGGGCACTGAGTTCATCACTCTTTAAAACTTAATTGCTGTGCTAGGTCTTTCCAAACAGTTATCCCTAACGTAGCTGTGGTCAGCAGTCGAAAGTCCTCCATTCCCTTCCTCCCCCTCCCTTGTCCTCAGGGCAAGACATGGAGAATTCTCAGCCGACCTGAGGGGAGCAGACAGTCGCTTCTCCTGTTACCCAGCCCAGGCTCGTACCCTAGTTCCGAAAGCCCCGCACCGCCTCTCAATCTCTCAGGAATTTAGAGAAGTGAAAAAGAGGTCATTTCATCTGTGTCTACCCTAAGGGTACAGATGGCTTTATTTTCTAGCCAGCGCTTCTCAAACGGGGCTCCTCAGACACCTTGCCAGGGACCAGCTAGTTCTGCCTGAGAAAAGTTTTGTTTGCCTTCTCCATCTGCTGATAATCTAAAATACGACTATTGTACATTCTCTCGTTGCCCCTTTATAAGAGACCTACTGCAAGAACTGAAGACTCGTGCCTGTGTTTTGGAACATAAAGGCAGTGCACACATACAGGTTTGGAAGTAGACCCAACAGGGGGACCACGGCGGGAAACTGAGTCCTCCCATGACACCAGGCAGAAGCAGCAAAACAGACTCGAAGGGACCAGCGAGTAGCCTCAGTGTGGAACCAGCTGTAGAAACATCTGAGGTTTGCGTTTTCCATGTTTGTAGCAGCTAATTAGCACTAAAGATACAGTTAGGATGTTTTTTTCCTATTCCAGACAATAGGTAGAGAAATCCCATTTCAAGTAGATTCTAAGAAGGCTGACCATAACTTTTAGTGAATGTGAGTAATCTACAGATTTACCAAGTAACACTCATCAAAATCAGCC
>NC_048226.1:11195262-11210656 GCF_002007445.2 Ailuropoda melanoleuca
CAACTGGTCCCTCACACTCCAGACTTCCCCCTCCAGTGATTCCCCTTCTACTCTCAGAACCAGAGTGATCCTGACGAATGTAAAACTGAGCATAATACTCCCTGGCCGAGTAACCTTGTAGGTGAACTCCACCTCTCCAGTCCAAATTCCGTAGTCTGGCCCCAGCTTCCCCACCCCCAGCTTCATCTACCCCCAACCCCATGCACCCCGAACTCTACTCATCTACTTGCTGTCCCTGCCCCTCCAAGCTATTGCCTGAGCTATTCCTTGGTTCTACCAGGGTGCTCTTCTCTACCCTGCTCCCTCCTAATCATTCTACAAATAAGACATAAAATCTCTGTGAAGCTTTTCCTCATCTCTTACCCATACCCCCCACCATCCCGTGCAAACTTACTACAGCCCACTTACACCCCTCTACAACAGCTAGGGGGACCAACTGTCCATGCCCGCCCAGGACTGAGGAGTTGCAGGATTTTTAGTGCTAAAACCAGAGAGTCCTGGGCAAATGGGGGCATTTGGTCACCCTCCTAGCATCAATCACCTTGTTTGGGAATTAGCTGTCTTTCTGATAAGATCGCAGAGCACAAATTTTGTCTTGCTTATCTTCATATCCCCAACATCTAACCCAGTGTCAGGCACGTTATATGGTTCATACTCAATAAATATTTGCTGAATGTGTTCATTGAGATAACAGTTAATTGGGGCAGCAGGAGAGCTACGGGCCGTAGTTCAAATCCTGTCCNCAGGCAGAAGCAGCAAAACAGACTCGAAGGGACCAGCGAGTAGCCTCAGTGTGGAACCAGCTGTAGAAACATTTGAGGTTTGCGTTTTCCATGTTTGTAGCAGCTAATTAGCACTAAAGATACAGTTAGGATATTTTTTTTCCTATTCCAGAANCAGGCAGAAGCAGCAAAACAGACTCGAAGGGACCAGCGAGTAGCCTCAGTGTGGAACCAGCTGTAGAAACATCTGAGGTTTGCGTTTTCCATGTTTGTAGCAGCTAATTAGCACTAAAGATACAGTTAGGATGTTTTTTTCCTATTCCAGACAATAGGTAGAGAAATCCCATTTCAAGTAGATTCTAAGAAGGCTGACCATAACTTTTAGTGAATGTGAGTAATCTACAGATTTACCAAGTAACACTCATCAAAATCAGCCGTTGGGAATTGCTCGCTGGCTCACTGGTGGTGATAACGTGTCTGATTGTCCAGCATCAGCAAATACAGCCTTGAGGTCATTGATACCATTTGTGACTTACTTTTATGAGAAGAGAGTCTTCGCATTGGTACTATTAAAGCGAAAATACAGAAACAGATTATAGAACTAGACCCAAGGCTACATCTTTCCCTTATTAAGTCAGCAATTGTGATTCACTATTAGTAGAGCCTTATCATAAATCCCATCAAAATAATGCTGTTGATTTAGATGTTGTGCCTACGAACTTTCTTTTGCTTTTAAATTATCAATTTTTTGGCTTTATGGGGGCCTAAGAGCTGTAAACATAAACAGTTTATATCTGNCTGATTGTCCAGCATCAGCAAATACAGCCTTGAGGTCATTGATACCATTTGTGACTTACTTTTATGAGAAGATAACGTGTCTGATTGTCCAGCATCAGCAAATACAGCCTTGAGGTCATTGATACCATTTGTGACTTACTTTTATGAGAAGAGAGTCTTCGCATTGGTACTATTAAAGCGAAAATACAGAAACAGATTATAGAACTAGACCCAAGGCTACATCTTTCCCTTATTAAGTCAGCAATTGTGATTCACTATTAGTAGAGCCTTATCATAAATCCCATCAAAATAATGCTGTTGATTTAGATGTTGTGCCTACGAACTTTCTTTTGCTTTTAAATTATCAATTTTTTGGCTTTATGGGGGCCTAAGAGCTGTAAACATAAACAGTTTATATCTGGTTTTATTTTATGCCTAATTAAGAGATGACAAAAATAATTCTAGTCTTTGTTGTCAGTCCTCAATGATTTTTTGTCTCCTGGTTTGGACACCTGTCCTGGCTATAGATCGGAATCATCCATCTGGGGAACGGTCAGGTTTTGCCCCCCCATCAAGCAGAGGTCCAAGACAGCAGTTGGGAGTGGAGGACACTTCCCTGGGCACCAGGTCTGCTTTGTCACCACAGGTGAAGATTACTTTGTCACTTAATGGCCAAGCCATTTCACCACCACCCATACCCCCTCCTCTCACCCTCACCCCACCCTCACTCCAGCCCACCCTACCTCACCAGACCTCAGTTTCCCTGTCTCCCTGAGGTCTACATCTCTCTGACTCCACCTTTCAGTGGCCCTGTGATTCTCTCACTTCGCATGACAGCAACTCTAGGTAGAGTATAAAGCACGGCAGGCCTTGGGGTCAGACCCGGGTGAGAATTCGGATCCGGACATTGTCCTACCTTGAACACAACCTCTCTGAGCTTCAGGTTCCTTAATATAAAACAGAGAGAAAAATGCTATTGTCATGAGGTGGTATGTAGACTGAGTGAGAAGAGAAATATCTGAGAGGCACAGAACACGCCCCTTCCCAAGGGGTGCTCAGGGAACGTTCCATGCTGCCATTAGAGTTCCCACTAATCTCCAGGGGGCTCTGGGCCTGCCAGGAAAGAGAATGTTTTTTGGTTTTTAACCTCAGCCCATAACCTCCTTTTATCCAAATGAGGTCATCCTGAAACTTCTCTAGATTTCTGAATATTTAGCCACAGGACACACAAAGGGAGATGGGGAATCTCGGGGAATGGGGAGAGAGTGGTCAGGCTGAAGCTGGGGAGTGATGAAGCCCAGGGTTGGCCCTGTTATAGCTGCACAGAGCAGGAGACAGCAAGCCCCTGACAGGAATAGGGAAGGTTTCGACTTGTCCCATCATAAGGCCATTGGAAGTGAGGCCCTCCTTTCCTGTGTACTTTTCAGCCACTTGTTTTTGAGGGTTTTTTTTTTTAAGATTCATTTATTGATTGATTTGAGAGAGAGAAAGAGAGCACAAGTTGGGGAGGGATAAAGGGAGAAAGAGAGAATCTCAAGCAGACTCCACGCTGAGAGCCGAGCCCAATGCAGGACTTGATCTCAAGAACCTGAGATCGTGACCTGAGCCGAAATCAAGAGTCAGACCCTTAACCAACTGAGCCTACCCAGGCGCCCCCTTTTCAGCTACTCGTAACTAAGCAAACCAGATTTGCATTTTTATTTTAGTAAGGTGTAAATGACTGACCAAACGCACACACCTTCCCTGCTTGTTCACCCATGTAAAACTAATTTGTGGACTTCAAGGCAACCCAGGAAACATGGGTGGGGACAGCACTATTTACTGGGTCCCTCCCCACGTGAGGTCAGCCTTGGGATGGGGAGAAGCCCCTTGCTCCTTCTCTCAGGGAAGAGAGGTGACTCCTACTACTCCGAAGAGCAAGAGGCTACCCCAGCCCTAAGCCCAGAAACTGCAGATTTTTCTAAGCCCAGGTTCCCAGCACCTAGTGGCTGGGTAGGAAGGGGTTTCCCATTCAGCTGGGGTTCATAGAACCCCACGAATGTGAGCCCTCCTCCTTGGCAAAGAGTTCCTGCCACCTGGACGCCTGACAGGACCCAGTGAATCTCATTTCCTGTTCTTCTCATCTCCACCCAACTGCTCCCAGAAATCCTACATGAAAGGCCAGCTCTGTTCCGTTGTGTAAGCTGTTGTATTAGTTCATCAGTACTGCTATAACCCAGGACCACAGAGCAGGTGGCTTAAACTGAAATTTATTGTCTTGCAGTCTGGATGCTGGAAGTCCAAGATCAAGGTGTTGGCCGGTTTGGTTTCTCCTGAGGCCTCCCTCCTTGGCTGGCAGACGGCCACCTTCTCACTTTGCATTCGCTGAGCGGTCCTTCTTCTGTCCCTGCACATGTCACGTCCAAATGCTCTTATAAGAACACCAGTCATAATGGAGGAGGACCCACCCTAAATACCTCATTTTAATTTAATTACCTCTTTAAAGACATCATTTCCAAGTATGGTTGGAGACAATGAGGTATGGGAGGTTAGGACTTTAACACAGGAATTGAGAGGTTGGGGGGGGTGGACAGGGACACAATTCAGCCTAGAACAGCCTATACTGTGAAGATGAATTTTATCCAACTCAGCTAGGTTATGGTGCCCAGTGGTTCAGTCATACATCACCGGAGATGATGCTATGAAGGTATTAGATGCGATTACCATCTAAATCAGTAGATTTTGAGTACAGTAGATTACCCTTCATAATGTGGGCTTCATCCAATCAGCTGAAGACCTTAAGCATGGACTGAGGTTCCCCCAAAGAAAAAGGAATTCTGCCTCCAGAGTGCAACACAAAAATTCTGCCTTGGACTCAAGGTTGCAACATCTCCTCCTCTCTCAATTTCCAGCCTTCCAGCTTGCCCTCCCTGCAAATTCCAGATTTTTCAGCCACCACAATCTCATGAGCCAATTCCTTACAACACATCTTCCTTCTCTGCCTTCCTGCTTTGGGAGGCTCTCGGGTGAGAATGGGACATGTGAAGCTATAACAGGAGACTAGCCCGGGATACTCCTAGGAGCCCTTACAGTGAGGACAGCAGAGGAAAGACAGAGATAGTGTCTTTGATGATATTGTTGGGCTTCTGAACAATCTTGTGACCACCTACTTCTAGAATTCTTGCTAATGAAATTTTAAATGTCCTATCAGTCCAAGCTACTGGTACAAATAGCTAAAATCAACCCTAACTAAAAAAGACACTCCCAAACTCAACTTTCTCGTCTATAAAATAGGAGTAAACACTGGCATCTTGTGCAGCTAGTATGAGCATCAAATGGAATAATGTCTCCTAGTGTCTGACACACAGAAAACAATCAAGAAATTTCATTCTATTTCCTATGGCCAGTCCCTCTGGCTCTTTTAAATTCTAAGTACTCTTCAATTGATTAATTGGTTGCTTGGTGGGACCTTCCTCATCTCCGAAATTACACTCATAAGCTTCTCCTTTCCAGAGTGGTTGGTTCCCTACTCCTCTGAGTCAAAGATCCTTCTCTGTCTGGTCTCAAAGATACAAGCCTGTAGCTAAAGGAATGCCTCTAGTTTCTTGTGCTACATTTTAAAGAAGTTGGACCTCAGATGTCGTGTTGAATTAATCACACCCCTTAGTTACAATGCACTATCATCGTGGATTAGTACAAAACCCCTTCATTTTTTTTCATTTTTTATCCTTTTCCCTACTTACACACACTTGCACACACACCTCCACCACTCTTAACCACTCCGATGCCTTTTTATGTGAATTCTTCAAAAAGTTTCTTTTTGTAAACTTAGGACTGCCAAATAAAATACAGAACATCCAGTTAAATTTGAGTTCAAATAAACAAGAAATAATTTTTAGTATGAGTAATAATGTTCATGTACTCTTCCATTGTTTATCTGCAAAGCCAAATTTAACTGGACATTCTGTTTCGGTTTTTTGTTGTTGTTTTATTTTTTGTTAAATCTAGAAACCCTACGTAAAATGTATACTCTTCGATAAATATGATGCTAGAGGGGCACCTGGGTGGCTCAGCTGGTTGAGCATCTGCTCTCCGCTCAGGTCATGATCTCCGGGTCCTGGGATGGAGCCCCGTGGCAGGCTTCCTGCTCAACAGGGAGTCTGCTTCTCTCTCTGCCTGTGCCCCTCCCCCCAACTCATGCGCTCGCTCTCTCTCTCACTCTCTCCAAAAAAATCTTTTAAAAACAATATGATGCTACAGATTTCAATTCATTTTTTATTTCATTCAGATCTCAGTTGAACCATCCATGTTGCTGTACGTGCATCTAGTCGGTTTGTTCTGGCTGCAACATAGAACTCGGTGACTGTGTTCCACTTTTCCTCAACCACGCCCCCATGGATGTTGCCTCCAGCTCCCCCACTACCACAAACAATGCCACCATGAACTCTGCTGTCCCTGTCCCCATGTGGACTTGTGGGATCATTTATATACATATGGTCTGCACATTCTTACTTTGGTGGAGACAGTCAGGTCAACACTCCCACCAGCAAGGCATGAGTCCCTGTGTCCCCACTCCTACTAAGTGGTGGCATAACCTAGCTGTCTAACCTTGCCTTGAATAGATGTCCATTTTCAGCTCTTTTTTTAATTTAAAATCAATTTAATTAACACATAGTGTATTCTTAGTTTCAGAGGTAGAGTTTAGTGATTCATCAGTTGCATACGACACCCAGTGCTCATTTCATCAAGTGCCCTCCTTAACGCCCATCACCCTGTTACCCCAACCCCACGTCCCTCCCCTCCAGCAACCCTCAGTTTATTTTCTAGAGTTAAGAAACTCTTATGGTCTGTCTCCCTCTCTGTTTTCATCTTATTTTTCCTTCCCTTCCCCTATGTTCATCTGTTTTGTTTCTTAATTTCCACATATGAGTGAAATCATATGACATTTGCCTTTCTCTTACTGACTTAGTAGCATAATACCCTCTAATTCCATCCACATCATTGCAAAGGCAAGATTTCATTCTTTTCGATGGCTGAGTAGTATTCCATTGTGTATACATACCACATCTTTTTTACCGATCATCTGTTGATGGACATCTGGGCTCTTTCCATAGTTTGGCTATTGTGGACATTGCTGCTGTAAACACTGGGGTGCAGGTGCTCCTTTGAATCACTATGTTTGTATCCCTTGGATAAATACCCAGTAGTGCGATTGCTGGGTCATAGGGTGGCTCTATTTTTACCTTTTTGAGGAACCTCCATACTGTTTTCGAGAGTCGCTGTGCCAGCTTGCATTCCCAGCAGCAGTGTAAGAGGGTCCCCCCTTCTCCCACTTTCAGCTCCTTCTTGTTCTAGTTTGCATTTCTCTTATAGCTAACGATTTGGAGCATCTTTTCATACTAGCCGTTTTTGGCTTCCACATCTATAAATTGCCCATTTGAATCCTTTGCCCATTTTTTCATAGAAATTCCTGTGTTTTTCTTGTTGTTTTGTAGGAATTCCTTGGATATTTTAGATATTAATCCCTTGTCACCCGTAGGCATTGCAAATATCTCCCTCTGCCCTGATATCTATTAACTTTACAGGGATGTCTTTTATTCTGATATGATCAGTTATGTCTTAAACTGGAAAGTTTGAACGAAAACGACCTTCTCTATCCCTAAATCGTGAAAATATTCTCCAACATCAATTTCTATTAACTTTGTCATTTTACAGGGCACCTGGGTGGCTCAGTAGGTTAACTGTCTGCCTTCGGCTTAGGTCATGATCCCGGGATCCTGGGATCAAGCCCCACATCAGGCTCCCTGCTCAGCAAGGAGTCTGCTGCTCCCTTTCCCTCTCCCTCTGACCCCCACTCCTGCTCTCTCTCGCTCAAATAAATAAACAAAATCTTTTTTAAAAATTTTTGTCATTTTACCTTTAAATTGTATATATTTCATTCATCTGGAGTCTACCTTTGTACGTGATGTGATGTGGGATCCAGTTTTCTTTTTCTCTGTGTAATGAGCCACTTTTCCCAGTACCTTTTATTGGACAGCCCCTCCTTTTCCCCTTGATTTCGTGGATTAAGTTCCCAGATACACCTGGGTTCCTCTAGAGCTTTCCTCTCTGTTCCAGTGGTCTATCCATTCTTCCATAAGTCCATTCCATATTGTCTTTATTACTATGGCTTTGAGGTTGTCCCAACATACGGCGGGCATACCTTCTCCCCATTCTTTGCTCTTTTTCAGAGCTTGTTCACTTTTTTGTGGACCCTTATCCTTCCTTATATTTTTATAGTTTATATTAGTTTAAAAAGTTTATATGTATAGATTATTGAATTCATCAAAAAAATCCAACTGGAATCTTGTTGGGGTTGCGCTGAGTTTACAGATTAATTAAGAGAAATTTAACATCTCTATAATATTAAATTATCACATCAAGAGCACAGACTTTGTCTCCATAGATGACCCTCTATGATTTTCAGAGTTTATTTTTCTTCCCAGAAACATCATTTGTATTTTTCAGATATGCTAGTACCTAGACACTTGTTGATGTTGTGAGTATCTTATTCTTACTGAAATTTCTAAGGGACATGACTGGTATGGAGAAATACCATTGGGTTGTTTTTTTTTTTAAGTGATCTCCTATCCAGCAAAATCTTGCTGAGCCTACTTATTAGTTCCACTGGTTGATCCTGCTAGATTATCTAAGTAAATACTTCTATCATACATAAACAGTTTTATTGCTTCCTTTCCGATCCTTTCTTCTCTTATTTTCTTATCACCTTGACCAATAGCTCCATTCTGTGTTTTAAGATTTTTTTTTTGAGACACAGTGAGCATGAGGTGGGGTGGGGGGTGCAGAAGGAGAGGGAGAAGCAGACTCCCTGCTGAGCTGGGAGCCCCATGTGGGGCTCGATCCTGGGACTCCGGGATCATGACCTGAGCAGAGACAGATGCTTAACCAACTGAGCCACCCAGGCGCCCCTCCATTCTGTGTTAAACAGCCGCAGAGTAGGAATATCTTATAGTAATGTCTCTGACTACTTTAGTGGTGAACTCTTGAGCAGATTTCCTCACCCAGCCTGACTCTGTTTCCACAACTGATAAACCTTCCTCATGGAGTTGTTACAATCATGATAACAAACCCAAAGTTCATAGGACCCAATGGGTGCTAAAGAATAGAGTGTAGCTTTATTAATCCCCCTAATAAAGACATGAGCCATCCACTCCTTTGTCTGCCATTCCCACTGCTACAGGGAGTTGTACCATTTAAAATACGTAGGATATCTAGGGGCCCCTGCGTGGCTCAGTCAGTTAAGTGTCTGACTTCAGATGGGTCATGATCTCAGGGTCCTGGGATTGAGCCCCAGGATCAAGCCCCAGGATCAAGCCCTGCGATGGGCTCTGTGCTCAGAGGGGAGTCTGCTTGTCCCTCTCCCTCTGCCCCCCATTTGTACTCTCTGTGTCTCTCCCAAATAAATAAAATCTTTTTAAAAATAAAGAAAGAAATAAAAAGCATAAAATACATAGGATATCTAAAGTAGAGAGATGGTTGTTTTTATTTGCATCTAAAATGAGTTTTTATAATACTGGTGGAAAGGATTTCAGCCCCCTACCCACTGCAGTTGTTCACTGACAGTATTAACTGAGTACAATGGAGTAAATTAGCAATAGTAGCCAGAGGGATAGATCACCCCAACTTTTCTCTCTGATTTCATAATGTATGTGTCAGCAAACTCGTTACCAACACATTTTAAAATAAGCTCTCATGATCAGCGATGGTGGGAGAGACCCTGGAATAAATTGAATTTCCTATGTTCNTCTGCTGTGAGCCTGCTTCTTCCTCTCCCACTCCCCCTGCTTGTGTTCCCTCTCTCGCTGGCTGTCTCTATCTCTGTCAAATAAACAAATAAAAATCTTTAAAAAAAAAATAATAAGCTCTCATGATCAGCGATGGTGGGAGAGACCCTGGAATAAATTGAATTTCCTGTGTTTNGGGAGAGACCCTGGAATAAATTGAATTTCCTATGTTCTAAACTGACGGGCAATGATTAAAAAGTAATAATAATAACAGTGTAAGTGTTAATTTCTTTATTTAACCCAAATATTTTGGTAAGAAACACAATCATCCGTTATTTATCATAGGTAAAGTTTTAATCTTCATATAGTAGATCAGTGCTTAAAATAGGATGATGTAAATGCATAAATAAATTCTAAGTTTTATTCAATTCTTTAAAAAATGGTATAAACCATCAGGCAATTTTCTTTATTAAATTAGATTTTTTAATTAAATTAAGAAAAAGTAGTGCCACGAATTGTCGATACATCCTTCCACTTGCGGGTTGGTCTTTCGTACTGAAATGCTGATAAATGGATCGCTAACAGTAATTATAAATATTCTGGGGATGTGATTTCAAAGCTCTGATTTTCAGAAAATTGCATACTTTTTGCTCTCTTTGGGTGAAAGCATGTTTGTGGTAAAAACTTAGCAATAAAAACCATCTTTGAAAACCATTCTATTCTTTGACGTGACTGCAGGGACTTTTCTCACCGCTGATGACAAGGATTTTAAATAACATTTGCACAACTTGGACAGATTTTCTATTCTGCTTGGAACTGGGTGATTTCACAATCCCCCTTAGTGACATCACGCTGAACAGAACAACAATACATACAATTCACTCCCAGTGTGCTCATTGCTCACTGCAGCTGACGAGTGGTTACAGCTGGGGAAATGGAGCTTGATTCCCCTATGCGGACTGTTCTGATTCTCAGATCTCAGCACTTTTCCCGTGATCCAAAGCTGGAAAATTGTTTTTGTATATGAATTACCACAGTACATTTCAAGTGGAACTGCAGAATTACAGTTTTAGATAGAAATTACCTTTCCCGGGGCGCCTGGGTGGCGCAGTCGTTAAGCGTCTGCCTTCGGCTCAGGGCGTGATCCCAGCGTTCTGGGATGGAGCCCTATGTCAGGCTCCTCCACTGGGAGCCTGATTCTTCCTCTCCCACTCCCCCTGCTTGGGTTCCCTCTCTCGCTGGCTGTCTCTCTCTCTGTCAAATGAATAAATAAAATCTTAAAAAAAAAAATAAATTACCTTTCCTATCAACCATCTACATCCCTACCACCTACACCATCTCCACAAAACATGGATCGGACGAGGTATACAAAGAATTGTCAGGTATTTTAAAGCTTGTATTAAGTACCTACTGCATGCCTATCACACTGAAAGGAGATTTAGCGTTACAGTATCATTAACGCTCTTTTGAGAAAATATCTTGTGGGCTATATTGGTCTCTGCCCCTGGTTCCTGGCACAGAGCTCCTAAAACCCTTGTGACTTGCTGGGGGATAGGAGTGTCTTTTGTTCTCATGAGGTAATTTTGGGTGGGCTCCTGGATAGCACCAGGGTGGGGGGGGGGGTCAATGGAAAGACCCAGCCATGATTAGAAGCTTGGAATTTTCACTCTCTTGAGAAGGGGCAGGGGCTGAAAATGGGAGTCAATGATCAATCATGTCCATGTGATGAAGCCACCATAAAATCCCAAAGTACAAGGTTCAGAGAGCTTCCAGATTGGAGGACACATCCACACAGGAGGGAGGTACACCCCACATCCACAGGGACAGACAGAGCTCCTGTGCTCTGGACCCACTGCTTGCAATTGGCATCTCAAGTGGGGGGGGCAGTCTCATGGGACTGAACCCTTAACCCATAGGATATGTTTCCAGGGGGGTAGTGTCAGGATTGAGTTAAAGTTGTAGGACACCCCGCTGGGGTGACACAGACCTGCTTAGTGGGGGGAGCCCACACATCTGTGGTCAGAAGTGCTGTGAGTATGGCCGTGTGTGAGAGCGCGGAGACACACACGGGAGGACGGGGTCTCCCAGAACATCTCCCAGTGACCCTGCAGATGGCTAACAGCACTCACCATGACAAAATCACCGATAACGGCTGTTGAGAAAGCACATAGTTGAGAGCACGGTCTGGAGTCAGAAACCCTGTCTTCAGTCCCTGTCATCTGCCACCTGAGTGTGTCCCCCCGGTTCCTCGGCCTCTCTGTGCTCTGGTCTCCTTGTCTGTAAAACAGGAATAAGAAGAGCGTTACCTCAAAAGGCCCTTGTGGAGATGAAATGAGATGATGCAGGTGACACTCTCCATGGCTTACAAATCGTCTCCGGCTGGAACAACCCCTGAGGTTGTACTTGCCTTAAGAAAAGCCCAGAGGGGGGCAGTACCTGGCACCGGCTCCTTAGCTGAGGTCCCCGGGGGCCACTGCTGCTGTCCAGCTATCATGGTCAGGCCTCAGCAGGAAGTAAAGTTGGGCTAAGGCAGGAAAAAAGGACCTGGCTCTCCCCAGTCACCCACCCTCCAAGCACCTTTCCAGAATCTTCTCCGTGTCTGGGCTCTTCACCTCCCACTCTCTCCTCGGCCTCCACCATGGCTCCAGCCCATCCCCTCGCTGACACGGCTCTTTCTCAGCTTACTCACGACTCCATGGCTAAATTTAGCAGACATTTTTCATTCCTCATCTTTCCTGACCTCTTCCTCTCTCTCAGCAGACCGAGGTTCCCTCCTTGAAATACATTCTTCTCGTGGCCTCTATGGCATGGCGCTCTCTGCCTCTCTTCCTGCCTCTCTGGCAGCTCCTGTCCCTGAACATATTCCTTCACCTCAACCCAACCCCCAAGTGCAGGTGTCCTCAGACTGGGCCCGGACCCTCTGCTGACTCACCCGCTCTCTCTCCTTAGGTCGCCTCAGCCACACCCGAAGTTTAATTTCCACCAACATGCTCCGATGTCCAACTTCTCCTCTGCAGCCCAGACTTGTCCTCTGGCTCCAGGCCTGAGCATCCATGCCCTGCCCAAATCTTCATGGCCTGTTCCAAAGGCTTCTTGTACTCAAAATATCCCAGAGAGTGCCCGCGGTCCTCTAGGCCCCAAACATTCCTCTCCATCACCAGCACACTTCAAGCCTGGCTCACTCCGTGTGGTCCCCTGCCCAGGGAATGGCCCAGGGCTATCCAGTCAGGCAAGCTAAAAACCTGGGAATCATCCTTGACTACTCTGTCATTCTTTCTCTCCATATCCAAACCAGCAAAAGGCCTGGGGACTTTTTTTCTCCTAAAATCCCACAAGTTCACCAACTTCTGTGCTGCTCCAAGCCACCCTCATCTCTCACTGGGATAGGACAATATTGTCCTCACTGGCTAGCTTGTGTCTGTCTGTCTTGTTGCAGTCTATTCTCTACCTGGTGGTATGAAACTGAATAAAGGAAACCTCATTTAAAATGGAGTCAGGAGCATATCCCATAAAGGGTTAGTATCCAAAATATATAAAGAACTTCTAAAACTCAATACCAAAAAAACAAATAATCTGATTAAAAATGGGCAGAAGATATGAACGGACATTTTTCCAAAGAAGACATACAGACACAAGAGGGACAACATCACTCATTATCTGGGAAATCCAAATCAAAACTACAATGAGATACCAACTCACAACTATCAGAATGCCTAGAGTCAAAAACACAAGAAACAAGTGTTGGTGAGGATGTGGAGCAAAGGAACCCTCGTGCACTGCTGGTGGGAATGCAAACTGGTGCAGCCACTCTGGAAAACAGTATGGAAGTTCCTCAAAAAATTAAAAATAGAAATACTTGGGGCTCCTGGGTGGCACAGCGGTTAAGCATGCGTTAAGCTGAAGGCATTCAGCTCAGGGCATGATCCCAGCGTCATGGGATCGAGCCCCACATCAGGTTCCTCTGCTATGAGCCTGCTTCTTCCTCTCCCACTCCCCCTTGCTTGTGTTCCCTCTCTCGCTGGCTGTCTCTATCTCTGTCAAATAAATAAATAAATAAATCTTAAAAAAAAAAAAAGAAAGAAAGAAATACCCATGATCCGGTAATCACACTACTGGGTATTTGCCCAAGGAATACAAAAACACTAATTCAAAAAGATACATTCACCCCTGCATTTATTGCAGCTTTATCTACAATAGACCAATTATGGAAGCAGCCCTAGTGTCTGTTGATGGATGAATGAATAAATATGATGATATAGATACAATGGAATATTACTCAGCCATAAAAAATAATGAAATCTTGTCATTCACAACAATACGAATGGATCTAGTGAGTCTAATGCTAAGTGAAACAAGTCAGGAAGACAAATACGTATGATTTCATTCATATGTGGAATTTAAGAAACAAATGAGTAAAAGGAAAAAAAGAAAGAGAATTCAAGAAGCGAACTCTCAACTACAGAGAACAAACTGCTGGTTCCCAGAGGAGAGGTGGCTGGGGGATGGGTGACATAGGTGAAGGGGATTAAGAGTACATCTATCATCATGAGCACTGAGTAATGTAGAGAACTGTTGAATCACTATATTGTACACCTGAAACTAATATAACACCATATGTTAATTATGCTGGAATTAAACTATTTTAAAAATAATGAAAAAGGGGCACGTGGGTGGCTCAGGTTAAGCGTCCGACTCTTGATTTTGACTCAGGTCATGATCTCAGGGTCCTGAGATCAAGCACTGTGTCAGGCTCCCTGCTCAGTGGGGAGTCGGCTTGAGAATCTCTCTCTCCCTCTCCCTCTGCCCCTCCGTCCACTCTCTCGCTCTCAAATAAATAAAGTATTAAATAAATAAATAAATAAATAATTTTACAAATAATAAAATGGAGTCAGGAGGCCAGAAGGGGGAGCTCTCAAGCCCCACCACTCACCAGCAGACACAGCAGGAAGGAGCCGAATTCACTACTCCAGCAGGAGGAAGGAAGAGTTTCTCCTTGCCCAGCAACAAACTCAGCCAATGAGGAACAGTCACCACCCTGAATTCGTGCTTTCCTCCAATGGACTTTTATTCAAAGTGACCCCTCCAACTTCTTCCTTTTCTCTATAAAGTAACATTCCTCTCCTTTGATCTCTGGACTTGCCTATGGCTTTGGCTATAGCTTGCTTGTCCTGAACTTCATTCCTCAGCTATTCCTGAATAAACCCATTTACTGGTAAAATAACTGGCTCTTTTGCTTTTAAGTTTGACAGTAGCCATGGAGATCTCTTCGATCTACAAATTTGATCACGTCACCATCACCAGCTCCTAATACCCTGGTCTGCTGCATTTAAAATCTTTCAGTAGCTTCTTCTTTCTCCTAGGACAGAGGCCAGAACCTGCAATATAACCTACAAAGCGGAATGATGGGGTCCTGCCTAACTCTGGGGCCTCACCTACCACTGTGGGCTCTACATTCCATGCTGCACCCATAAGGGCCTTCTTTTTGGTCACCAAATCTTTCCTGTTCTCGCTGCCCCTGGGGTGAATAGAGTGAAGAAAGTTGGGACAGAGGAGACCAAGTTGCTGAGAGGGTATGGTACACAGTGGGTCATCCATATGCATAGTGAGGTTGGCCAGGATAACGGCAAGAAGGGGAATGGAGGAGACTCAGGTCACCTGCCTAAGGCCTCAGTGGCTGTGCAGCAGAAACCCCAAAGTGTAGACAACAAACACAGCCATAGAGCTGTGAGATATTCCAATGACATGAGCCTTAGAGCACTGAGAGTTTTTCCCTCATGAAGGGAGGTGGGAGAGCAGCCATGAGGAGCCAGGAGAAGGCTCAGCCACCCCATGCCCTGTCCTTCCTCCAGAGCCCATGATACCAGGACCACGGGAGAAGGAGAAGCCTCCACTCAAGAGACACACAGGGGAATATGGTCTCTAAGCTGTCCCACTCTGCCCTAGGCCTCATCTCCCCTTTCGGCACCCTCCCTCTTTCCCCAGCTTCTTTCTCACTCCTCGTTGCTTGGTGACCTCCCCAATTAAATAGGGATCATAACATTGGCCTTAAAAAAAAAAAAAGATTCTCACACAGGTGAATGAGGGGACATGTTCAAAGACACTCACTGTAGGGTTTTTTTCATGGTAGCAGGA
>NC_048226.1:11211101-11214396 GCF_002007445.2 Ailuropoda melanoleuca
TCAGGAAGACAAATACGTATGATTTCATTCATATGTGGAATTTAAGAAACAAATGAGTAAAAGGAAAAAAAGAAAGAGAATTCAAGAAGCAGACTCTTAACTACAGAGAACAAACTGCTGGTTCCCAGAGGAGAGGTGGCTGGGGGATGGGTGACATAGGTGAAGGGGATTAAGAGTACATCTATCATCATGAGCACTGAGTAATGTAGAGAACTGTTGAATCACTATATTGTACACCTGAAACTAATATAACACCATATGTTAATTATGCTGGAATTAAACTATTTTAAAAATAATGAAAAAGGGGCACGTGGGTGGCTCAGGTTAAGCGTCCGACTCTTGATTTTGACTCAGGTCATGATCTCAGGGTCCTGAGATCAAGCACTGTGTCAGGCTCCCTGCTCAGTGGGGAGTCGGCTTGAGAATCTCTCTCTCCCTCTCCCTCTGCCCCTCCGTCCACTCTCTCGCTCTCAAATAAATAAAGTATTAAATAAATAAATAAATAAATAATTTTACAAATAATAAAATGGAGTCAGGAGGCCAGAAGGGGGAGCTCTCAAGCCCCACAACTCACCAGCAGACACAGCAGGAAGGAGCCGAATTCACTACTCCAGGAGGAGGAAGGAAGAGTTTCTCCTTGCCCAGCAACACACTCAGCCAATGAGGAACAGTCACCACCCTGAATTCGTGCTTTCCTCCAATGGACTTTTATTCAAAGTGACCCCTCCAACTTCTTCCTTTTCTCTATAAAGTAACATTCCTCTCCTTTGATCTCTGGACTTGCCTATGGCTTTGGCTATAGCTTGCTTGTCCTGAACTTCATTCCTTAGCTATTCCTGAATAAACCCATTTACTGGTAAAATAACTGGCTCTTTTGCTTTTAAGTTTGACAGTAGCCATGGAGATCTCTTCGATCTACAAATTTGATCATGTCACCATCACCAGCTCCTAATACCCTGGTCTGCTGCATTTAAAATCTTTCAGTAGCTTCTTCTTTCTCCTAGGACAGAGGCCAGAACCTGCAATATAACCTACAAAGCGGAATGATGGGGTCCTGCCTAACTCTGGGGCCTCACCTACCACTGTGGGCTCTACATTCCATGCTGCACCCATAAGGGCCTTCTTTTTGGTCACCAAATCTTTCCTGTTCTCGCTGCCCCTGGGGTGAATAGAGTGAAGAAAGTTGGGACAGAGGAGACCAAGTTGCTGAGAGGGTATGGTGCAGAGTGGGTCATCCATATGCATAGTGAGGTTGGCCAGGATAACGGCAAGAAGGGGAATGGAGGAGACTCAGGTCACCTGCCTAAGGCCTCAGTGGCTGTGCAGCAGAAACCCCAAAGTGTAGACAACAAACACAGCCATAGAGCTGTGAGATATTCCAATGACATGAGCCTTAGAGCACTGAGAGTTTTTCCCTCATGAAGGGAGGTGGGAGAGCACCATGAGGAGCCAGGAGAAGGCTCAGCCACCCCATGCCCTGTCCTTCCTCCAGAGCCCATGATACCAGGACCACAGGAGAAGGAGAAGCCTCCACTCAAGAGACACACAGGGGAATATGGTCTCTAAGCTGTCCCACTCTGCCCTAGGCCTCATCTCCCCTTTCGGCACCCTCCCTCTTTCCCCAGCTTCTTTCTCACTCCTCGTTGCTTGGTGACCTCCCCAATTAAATAGGGATCATAACATTGGCCTTAAAAAAAAAAAAAGATTCTCACACAGGTGAATGAGGGGACATGTTCAAAGACACTCACTGTAGGGTTTTTTTCATGGTAGCAGGACGTCAGCAGCCATTCAACAGTGGAGAAATGGGTTTGTGCCATGCAGAGAATACACACTATGGAATATGGTGCAGCACTTGGAAAAATCAGACTGGATGTGCACAGCAATATGGATAAAGTGTAGAAATGTAGTGTGTCTGGCACCCAGGCTGTGGGCTCTAAATACAATCTCCCATTAATCAGAACCAGGGCTCCTTGAAGAAATGGCGAACTCCAGATCTGGGGCAATAAATACATAAGATGATCCAGGAATAGCTTATCATACCAGGCCGCAAGGAAGCTACCAAAGACTCATGCGGCTGTGTCAACAAAGACTAAAAAATAAAATCTTGTAAAGGCTCCCATTGGCCAGAGATGGGACAATTTGAACATCAGTATGAGTAACTGCAAACAACTGAAATAATCAAATACGTTTAAATACATGAGTTTATAATCTTATTTTTAAAACTTTATTGATTTATCTTTAGGAGAACTAGCTCATTATTTTGAAAACTGATAAATAAAGGAAAGGATCAAGCTCTGTCTTGCTTTTCCTACACTGTAGCTCAAGGTAGCTAAGTGTCTCTTTATAGAAATAGTCCAGCTAATGAATAAAGAAGGAATGATGGAATTCGATCATCATTATTTTGAAACCCCTAGGGAAATCACAGACCTACGCATTGTTCACCAACATCGCCAACATCACCGAGATGACCAGACACTAGGTGTCTCTTGATAGAAATCCATAACTTCACCTATGAAATATTTCTTGTCAAAAAGAAGTATACCCTGAATCTGATCAAGTTTCTAGATCTCACTACCAATTTACAGGAAATACAGAGGGCAGAGGAACATATGAAACAACACCAAAGGATGCATTCTCCAGACTTTGGAAAACTTCGCGAAGATACACACTCTGATCTTCAATAAATATTTAGGAACAGAGGGCAGAACCATAGATTAAGTGATGTCTGTGTGGCTCAGTCGACTGAGCTTCTCCCTCTGCCTGCCGCTCCCCTTGCTTGTGCTCTCTCCCTCTCTTTCTCTGACAAATAAATAAATAAAATCTTCAAAAAAAAAAAAAAACCATACATTAAAAGACACAAGAAACATATCAACCAATCACAAGGTATAAATCTTATTTGAATTTTTAAAAATTACGAGACAATTGGGAAAATTTGAACAATGAATAGTTGAGGATACTAAGTGATTATTTCTAATTTTTAGATATGATACTATATTGATCATATAATTTAATGATTATATTTTAGAGGCACAAAATATTCATCAATGGAATAGTATGATGCTGGGACTTAACTTCAAAGTTCTCTGTGAGCACTGGGAATGGATGGTGGAACAGATGAAACAGAATTGGCCACAGCTGAACTTGACTCTGTGCACGAGTCGTATACTTCACTTCGAGTGATGGGTACAATGAAGTTCATCACACTCTTCTACTTTTGACGCTGTTTGAAATTCTTGCACAGGGGCGCCTGGGTGGCACAGCGGTTAAGCGCCTGCCTTCGGCTCAGGGCGTGATC
>NC_048226.1:11214553-11217501 GCF_002007445.2 Ailuropoda melanoleuca
AAAAAAAAAAAAAAAAAAAAAAAAGAAATTCTTGCACAATAAAAGGTGCAAATAAAATAAAAGGAGCATTTTTAAATAATGGTGAGAAGAAGGATGAAACAGGTTATCTACCACACCATTAACATAAATTTAAAATATAAACACCGGGGCGCCTCGGTGGCTCAGTCGGTTAAGTGTCTGCCTTCGACTCAGGTCATGATCCCGGGGTCCTGGGATCGAGCCCCACACTGGGCTCCAGGCTCAACGGGGAGTCTGCTTCCCCCTCTCCCTCTGCCCCTCTCCCTGCTCATGCTCTCTCTCTCTCTCTCTCTGAAATAAATAAAATCTTAAAAATAAAAAATAAATAAAATAAAATATAAACACCAAAAAAATAATACAAATAAAAGGACATATGTCAAACATATTAAAATGGTTGCCATTAGGAGGATTGGGGAATGGACATAGAGGATAAGATAAAAGGGTATAAAAATAACTGAACCAGAAAGGGACATTGCACTGACCAACATTAACTCAGCCCTCTGCCTCTGAGGTCAGAGAGTTCTTTCACACATTTGTGAGGATTCAATGAGGTATGTGGTTACTATTGCTGACACAGTGCTTGACACACCAGAGGTCCATAATAAATATTAATTTCCCTCTGTTCCCTCCACCTCCCACCAACTTTTTGCCCTGCCAAGGAATAAAAGGGATCATATAAGTTAATTCTCTTTGAGATACTAAGCACTGGTAACAACTTCATGTTTCCTCAGCAGAGGTTTTCCAGACTGGGCAATTACTTAAGAAATTTATCTCCAGGGGTGCCTGGGTGGCTCAGTCGATAAGCGTCTGCCTTTAGCTCAGGGTGTGATCCCGGCGTTCTGGGATCAAGTCCCACATCGGGCCCCTCCGCTGGGAGCCTGCTTCTTCCTCTCCCACTCCCCCTGCTTATATTCCCTCTCTCACTGGCTGTCTCTCTGTCAAATAAATAAATAAATAAATCTTTATTAAAAAAAAAAAAGAAAGAAAGAAAAGAAATTAATCTCAACTAAGTGAAATTCCTGCATACCACAGAAATTTCCACTTACTTAGTGCAGAGCCCTAAAACAAGAGGGCCAACAGTGTCCATTGCAAGGGTAATTTCGGGAAGGCTCAGATCTTCCCAACCAGCCCATAACTCTTCAGAGAGGCGTTCTGGGTTGGTTGCCATCCCCCGTCTTCTAAATCGAACATATCAACACTAAAAAGCACACCACCTGCTGGTTCATCCCAGGAATCAGAGAACTCCGGGTAGCAGCTTGATCTTAGATGAGCATCAAAGTGAAATATTTATTTGCTGAGTTTTGCTGTTCCATCTCACTGGAATGATTTCTATTGCATGCCCCACCCCAGTCGCCACCAGAAGCCAACCTCTACCATTTCTCCCTCTCTGCCTCTAAGGCCATGACTGCCATGTTCCTTCCAAGCAATATATAAACTTTTAATTCAAAATCATGTTCTGGGTGGCTGGCTCACTGGGAATCATCCACAGGTTGTCAATGACTCAGCCAATAACTTTGAGGCCCAGCAATTGACTTGGAGTCAGTGGCGCCTGACAACTGCTCAGCAGCGGAAGGTGAAAAGCAGCAGAATTCTACATTGGGTTAGAATAGATAAATGCTCCTGGTCCATCTCACAGGAACCACTGGAGTAAAAAGCAATCAATTAGCAGTATTCCTGACTGCAGCTTGGCCCCAACAGGTCAAAATTCAGGTCAGTTGTAATCAGAGGGAAGGACATTTCACCATCTGAATAAAGACTCGCCAATCAGTGTACACATCTTTATCTAGCACAGTCCATGTGCCCATCACCACACTAGGAAACAGTAAGAGTCACTCGCTCTAAGAGACCTCTGCTTTCAAAATTGTGATAATCTTGTGAGAGATACAATATAGAAAGTAAGAACAATGTGAGACAGTACACCTAAATAACCATGAATCTACTAGGCATCCGTCTCTGTCTGGAATGACTTTTCCCACCTTTATTGGTAGGCCTGAATTCTACAAGTTCCCAACGCCGCTGGCTACACAGAATCCTCTTCCGGTGACTTATCGTGGCACTCACTTTTCTGGCACTACCCCTCGGAGGCAAGAGCCTGGGAGCCCCAGACTCACCGGGCCTCCTGCCCTTTGGAGCTCAGCAGCAGGACCCAGCCCTATCTCAGCCAATTCCTCCTGTTTCAGAGAGGAAGAAGAAAGAGGAGTCAAGGTGTCTTCCAAGGCCATCTCCACAGTGGGGTAGGAACTGGATGAACTCCCCCTACCAGCTCCTTGCTTCTTAAATCCAGTGTTCATTTGAGCAGATGCCCTGTGAACATTATCAGGAGCACTGATGGGAACACATACCTGACAAAATCATCCCGGAGCATGGGCAAGAAATGCCTTCAACCACTGTACACGGACGACATCCCGAGTCATTAATCCCCCCACCGACAGGCTAGGATTAGACTGTGCTGTGTCTGGACCACTGAGCCACATTCGTATTGTTGGGTACAATGTCAGAATTGCAGAGCTCAGAGGTCTAATATCTGTCACAAACAGTTCCTGGACTCATTCTTCTCTCCCCTCGTTCCAAGCCTCCTGCGCAAGCAAATGAGGGCTTTCAGCCGTAAGTGATTGAGTTACCTAGCCAAACTGACCAGAAAAGGGTGGAAGCAAACAAAATAAAAGCTAAAATCTGAATTTAGCCAAAGGAACTGTACAGCAGGGAATGGTTTTTCAGTATGAGAAAGCCGAAGGTAGATGTTACAAAAATTAACTTAAGCATTTTTTATGCATCAGGGGCTCACGGTTAGCTAAAAGAGGCTTGGAATCTTGTTTGGGGCATTGTCTTTAGAGACAGTGAATGCTGAGGGAATCGGGGACACCTAGCATGGATGCATGACCCAGACCATGAATATGGATGTCTCCATGCTCAGCTACCTTGTCTTCGAA
>NC_048226.1:11220798-11320087 GCF_002007445.2 Ailuropoda melanoleuca
GGTGACTTATCGTGGCACTCACTTTTCTGGCACTACCCCTCGGAGGCAAGAGCCTGGGAGCCCCAGACTCACCGGGCCTCCTGCCCTTTGGAGCTCAGCAGCAGGACCCAGCCCTATCTCAGCCAATTCCTCCTGTTTCAGAGAGGAAGAAGAAAGAGGAGTCAAGGTGTCTTCCAAGGCCATCTCCACAGTGGGGTAGGAACTGGATGAACTCCCCCTACCAGCTCCTTGCTTCTTAAATCCAGTGTTCATTTGAGCAGATGCCCTGTGAACATTATCAGGAGCACTGATGGGAACACATACCTGACAAAATCATCCCGGAGCATGGGCAAGAAATGCCTTCAACCACTGTACACGGACGACATCCCGAGTCATTAATCCCCCCACCGACAGGCTAGGATTAGACTGTGCTGTGTCTGGACCACTGAGCCACATTCGTATTGTTGGGTACAATGTCAGAATTGCAGAGCTCAGAGGTCTAATATCTGTCACAAACAGTTCCTGGACTCATTCTTCTCTCCCCTCGTTCCAAGCCTCCTGTGCAAGCAAATGAGGGCTTTCAGCCGTAAGTGATTGAGTTACCTAGCCAAACTGACCAGAAAAGGGTGGAAGCAAACAAAATAAAAGCTAAAATCTGAATTTAGCCAAAGGAACTGTACAGCAGGGAATGGTTTTTCAGTATGAGAAAGCCGAAGGTAGATGTTACAAAAATTAACTTAAGCATTTTTTATGCATCAGGGGCTCACGGTTAGCTAAAAGAGGCTTGGAATCTTGTTTGGGGCATTGTCTTTAGAGACAGTGAATGCTGAGGGAATCGGGGACACCTAGCATGGATGCATGACCCAGACCATGAATATGGATGTCTCCATGCTCAGCTACCTTGTCTTCGAATGCCATGATNACTTTTCCCACCTTTATTGGTAGGCCTGAATTCTACAAGTTCCCAACGCCACTGCCTACACAGAATCCTCTTCTGGTGACTTATCGTGGCACTCACTTTTCTGGCACTACCCCTCGGAGGCAAGAGCCTGGGAGCCCCAGACTCACCGGGCCTCCTGCCCTTTGGAGCTCAGCAGCAGGACCCAGCCCTATCTCAGCCAATTCCTCCTGTTTCAGAGAGGAAGAAGAAAGAGGAGTCAAGGTGTCTTCCAAGGCCATCTCCACAGTGGGGTAGGAACTGGATGAACTCCCCCTACCAGCTCCTTGCTTCTTAAATCCAGTGTTCATTTGAGCAGATGCCCTGTGAACATTATCAGGAGCACTGATGGGAACACATACCTGACAAAATCATCCCGGAGCATGGGCAAGAAATGCCTTCAACCACTGTACACGGACGACATCCCGAGTCATTAATCCCCCCACCGACAGGCTAGGATTAGACTGTGCTGTGTCTGGACCACTGAGCCACATTCGTATTGTTGGGTACAATGTCAGAATTGCAGAGCTCAGAGGTCTAATATCTGTCACAAACAGTTCCTGGACTCATTCTTCTCTCCCCTCGTTCCAAGCCTCCTGCGCAAGCAAATGAGGGCTTTCAGCCGTAAGTGATTGAGTTACCTAGCCAAACTGACCAGAAAAGGGTGGAAGCAAACAAAATAAAAGCTAAAATCTGAATTTAGCCAAAGGAACTGTACAGCAGGGAATGGTTTTTCAGTATGAGAAAGCCGAAGGTAGATGTTACAAAAATTAACTTAAGCATTTTTTATGCATCAGGGGCTCACGGTTAGCTAAAAGAGGCTTGGAATCTTGTTTGGGGCATTGTCTTTAGAGACAGTGAATGCTGAGGGAATCGGGGACACCTAGCATGGATGCATGACCCAGACCATGAATATGGATGTCTCCATGCTCAGCTACCTTGTCTTCGAATGCCATGATGAAGCGCAACCCAAGGACAAAGATCTCATTTTTAAAAATCCATTCCTTAGGATAACCACTGTACCAGTTAGCGTTGCTGTTGCTTTCACCTCAACACTGCCATCCCCACCATCTCCCAACCCTCTCCTCAGTCCAAATATGACCCTGGCCCTCTCCTGGTCAGCTCCACCATCATCATCTTGAGGACTCAGTGTAGCCAAAGGGAGCGAAGCCAGCCAGGGTCAACAGAGGAAGGAAAATACAACTGAAAGCAGAAGAGGAGGGTATCACCGGCCATGTGTGCAAATGTGGCCAGTAACACCACTACTGTCCTTTCGGTAAGAGACCTGGGCTTGTTTGGGGTCTGTAGAATACATGCATATTTTAGATATTTATAATTATTTACATATTTATGCATATATTTTAATATATTTTATGTATATAGAAATACTTAGTGTTATTTATGTGAATCTGAGTTTAATAAGTGAGACTGGATGAAGAAATCAAGTTTTTGGTGGGGAGCCCTTGGGTTTCAAGTAGGCGGGTTCAACGCTGGAGGGCGGAAAGTTGCCAGGAGGATTGAAGAAGGTTGAGGTTGCTAAGAAATCACACCCCTTCTCTGGTCTTTAGGAGTCTGTCTCTGTCTGCTCCTACCTCCACACCCCCAGCCCCTACTTCTCTATGGGTCCCAGTCATTCTGTCTCTTCCTCTACCGTTACTTTTCCTTCAAACACGCAAGCAATCCATCATCATTCCGCCATTGTTATGGACTTCATCATCACTGGTTTCTTAGGTTGCCAGTTGAAAATTTTTTATGTAAAACAAATGTTTGGAAATCATCACATTTTCCCATTGACTTCCCCTGCCATTTCGTAAGTATGATCCCACAGAGGAAAATACCTGGGCATATGTAGTAAAAACCACAGATGGGAGCTACTATATCCTTAAAAGAATATTCTGCCTTTGAGTGTGATTTATGACTATGTGATTCTCCCCCCAGACATCTGCCAGAAAAGTGAGGCAAACAGGCAATCAATTAGAGCGCTCCATGTTAAAAGTATATTTATTATTTATTAATCACCTTTCTTGATTGATTGGCTTCCATTTTATTGGTTTTTCTCAATGACCCAATGTAAACTGACTCCTTAAATCAGTCACACTTGTAATCACTGGTCCAGACATTCAATGGAAACTGCCGGTAAGCCCACTGGGCAACATCTATGAGGAACAGCTCCTCAGTACCCTCCCCCCTTCTTCGTGGTCTCTGTGTCCTGACCTGCCCTCCACTGCTCATGAGACAGCCCTCTAAGGACTGACCTTGGCCTCCTCCTTAGCTGTAAGTCACATGTACTCCCTGAATTATATCTACTCCTGCCCTGAGCTTCTGCCCCACACAGCATCTCCCACCTGTTTGCTCTGAGGCCCATGCATTTATTTCTCCGATGTTCAGAGCAGAATATTCCAAAATTACACTTTCTTTAAAATCATATGTTAGCATGGTGCTAGTAGCTAGTAGTTCATGATCTTTCTGGTTCTAGCCTTTCTAAGCAGGAATGCAGTCCTCCAGTTTTGGGTGTGGGGTTGTTTGGGGGGGGTTGTTGCGGGTTTTTTAGTCCAATATTATAGATAGATTGGAAGTTCTGTCATCTGTGAGGTGCATTCCTGCCCTGGATTATCAGATGTGCAAAACCAGCATGTCCCAACAACCTGTCACTAAAATCTAACCTCCTTGAAACTCAGGCAGAAGCATGTGATGAGGCTTCACAGAATCCAAAAATCCACACGGAAAGGCACGTGAATCTGTTCTTGACCAACCAACAGCCAGAGCCCAGGTAATCAAAATAGCAGCAGACGTACACCTGAAGTTGTATGAAACAATCCTTATCTCTATAGGCGAGGTGCTTTGATAACTCTTCTGTTCCATTTCCCTTGTAAAAACTGGTTTCACTCATTAAACTGATTTTACAACTGGGTTGCATCCCGCAGTTTGTAAAAATACTGCTTCCATCAGTCTGGCTGGAGAATTAAAGTCAGATAATGTCACCAGTTGACAGGCTGGGAGTCAAGTGGGGAACCACTGGAGGCCTGAGCCGAATCCCTGCCCTTCTACTGTCTTGCCGACAGGAGAGGACAAGTCACGTAGCCTCGCGGTGACTCACTTCCCATCTGAAATCGAGGTTCTGCCTGCTCTACCCTCACGGGTCCACTCGAGAGATCTAATGAGAGGAAAGATGTGCAAGTGCTTTGAAAATATTAAAGTACCACTCTCAACTCCGAGGGGGCGGTGTCAGTCGTTGAGAAGGAAGAAGTGACATAATAACCTGTGAGTTTCCACACACTATTTCTCTGCAACTCAGCTGGGTTGCTTGGAGATGGGGTAGAGGCGGAAGACAGCCAGAAGCCAGGGAGTGAAACCAAGAAGGGGAAGAAAGTGAAGGAGACTGACAACGAGGCACGTGCAGCCCATCCTGAAACAAGCATCACTTCATGGGCCCATGATGCGCACCCACCGAGAACCAGTGCTCAGTGCGTTACTCCAAGAGGCATCACGAAATTCATACAATGCTATTTATATACACACAGAGACATATATGACACTATATATAATATATAGTGTGTATATATATACATACACTAGTATATACTATATAACACGTAGTACAATATTATATAGATGCTGGTATATAGTATGTGTATAGACGTGTATGTGCACACACTCCCTCCCACCACCCCCACACACACACACTCTAATTCTCAGAGGCTTTGTTGCCAAATTTCTTCATAGTGTTACTGGTGCTGACAGTTTCCTCTCTCTGCTTCAGGAGCTCTCAAAAACACTGTCATTTTGTTAGAGACAGCACCCTCCCAGAATATGCAGAAGGGATCCTGGCACGTGTTCCATATTATTTGATCTGATTCCCACCGTCAATCAAAGAACCCTTCTAACTGAGCCAGAGGATTCGGCAATCTGTAAGCCATTAGCCACAGCGTATAGACGCCTTCTGAGAAGCAATTCCTATCCCGACAAGACTTCCAGCTGAATTTCCCTTTACCCTGGAGATTTTAAACTCAAATGCCTATAAGGAGGTGGGCACATTCCATAAATGAGGAGAGAGGGGCCACGGGCAGGAGCACATTTGTCACTGTGGAGTGCTGGGACCGCATCCAGCGGGCGTGTCCGTGCCCACTCCATCTGAAGGGGGCAGCCAATGCCCAAACCAGCTGATTGTTGGCCTATACTACAGCTCTTCCCCTGCTCCAAAGGAAGTAAAAAATCTGGATTTTTATGTAAAAATGGCCTGATTCTTAAATGGTCACTCAATTTTTCAATGTCTCTTGGTATATCTATACCAAAGAAAACATAACAAACTCTATGCCTATGGTCATCAAAATTAATGGCCCATACTTTTCTCTCAAAAAAAAAAAAACAAAACAAAGTTAAGTGATTTTTTTCTATTACACTATTTCATTGAAGGTGAAAATTCAAAATAAAAGTCAAATTCACCTAGTTTCTCTTTAGACTTTCATACCATCTTAGCCCCTATCTGCTAAGAAACAGAGCCCGAGGCAAGGATTAAGACATTTACACTTTATTTGGGGGGCATATTATCCCTGGACTTTAGGAGTAAGGAAAATGGGAAAGGACAAAGAAAGAGGAGGAGCATTACAGAGTGCTGCCTCTGTTTACTACAAACCACAAAGAGATCCAATAGGACACCAGGCAGGTGGATTCACCCCACATATGGAGACACAGGTGTGCTACAAGGAGAAACTGACCCTCAGAGAGCACGCTGTGGGAGGAAAGAAGGATGGGGAAGTTTATCTGCCAATTCCAGGCTTCACTCACCTCCCCTTAGTTCTGGCCCTGGCAAGCTCACTCCTGTCTCCTGTTTCCCATTAGGCAATATTTACCCCACAGGGTGACCCTCCCCTGAACTTGAAGATGCCAGATTCCATAACTACAGTGGTGCTTTTGTTTTTCTAAATCCAAAGTGGCAAGAAGAACCAGAAAACTCAGATGTTTGGCTGGTTGGCCCAGCTGCATGGCACAGGGAAGGGGGAGGGCCCAGTGCTCTCAAGGCAGGTGACTGGTTGGCCCCGGTGGTGGCTGCAGGATGGTCCAGAAGGTGGTTGGGGCCTTCAGAAAAGATGATGCAACTAAGGAAATGTAAGATGGTACAGATAGGCATAGAATACATAGACATCATCAAAGCATAGCTATATTAAGATCCACTAAGTTAGTTTGAACATTGAAAAAGAGAAAAAGCACAAATTCCAGGATCAGAAATGAGAGAGGGGACATCACTACAGATCCTGCAGACAGTGAAAGGATAACAAGGAAATATTAGGGCAACAGTCAATAAATACAATTGGATGAAACAGACGTGTTCCTGGAAAAAATTACTAAGTCAACATGGCCCAAGGCTGTAGGACAAATCTGAAACTCAGAGTTTCCCACTTATTCAAAAGCATTCAAATCAGAATTCATAAATTTACAAAGCCTCATAATTTAAAATCAAATAGCAAACTTCTTTAAGCCAGGGAGACTGAAGAGGAAGCTCGTTTGCCAGGCTTAACATGAATACAGAAAAAGGGTTAATAAAGCCAGTCAAGAAAAGTTGAGTGGGTAAGACAAATCTGGAGGAGAAGAATCTAAGAATACTAGAGCCATGCTCCCACTGCTCCAGAAAGTTTAATCCAGAAAAATCCTGGGACGACAGCTGGTTTCCAGGACTTTTACATCAGAAATGGCAAACTCAGACGCCTACGGGGGTGAGAGACCAGCCAAGGCAACAGAGAATGAGATGGTTAGAGGCCGATGAGCCCCTTAGAACTTCCTGGCTCCATCTGGTTTTGCAACTTAAGCGTGGTCACAGACTCCAGATTTCCTGGATAGTGATTTGAAATCCCTCAGTGTTTAAATGTTGGCTCAAATTAATAATAATAATAACATATATTGTGTGGGCCAAATAAAACACAACGGCGAGCCAGATACAGCCTACAATCTAGCAGTGTGGGGCCTTTACTTCTGGTTTGCTTTTCAGAGGGGAGGTGCAAAGAGGAGGGATTGGCAGGGGTCTTTGTTTGTTTTGTTTCCTATTTTTAAAAAGCTGGAAGATCAAATTCTGGAAATCTTCTCTCTTTCTTTCTTCTGACCCCTGCAGTACAGGGAACTTCAAAACAAAAGGAAACAGCCACGGTCAGACATTCTGGTTCTTCCTCATTCTGACCCCAGGATCCAGCAGATAAGGAGCTAAATCCTAAGATTTGAAGAGGTGGGTTTCTTCTCTCCCCTTCAGGCTACTGTCAACGTACTGTCCCTGTCCCCAGTTTTTGAAACACGGTGGTGATTTTGTTTACTGCTGTTTTCATATAGCTGAGCAACATGGGGGTTGGCTGAACACTGAGGGTTCATTTTACGGTGATAAGACGCTCTCCCGTGTCAGGACACAAGATGAAACGCACATGTGCCTCGAGAGTCCCGAGAAGAAAGAAGATGAATTTCAGCCTCTGAGCCCAGGCCCCGGAGTGTTCAGCTCCTGCCGTCTTCCAAGGTTGGCTGTCACGGCCACCTGTTCAAGTTCCAATGAGCCAACCCAAGGCAGCCACACCGTCTCAAGGAGACACTTCCAACAGGCAGACGACTGGGTGGAGGATGCCAGGCACTAATGAGCCATCTCGCACCAGCACCCAGCCTCCCAGCAGCAAGAGAACTTTCCAGCATCACTCACTCTGAAGCACGGTGGCTGCTGCGTAAGCCGTGGGATGAAAGGGGCTCGGGAGGGCGAGGGCAGCAGGCCGTCCCTACCTCCTCCCAGCTGTCAGAGAGGTGGGTGAACACTCAGGAAAAAGACGGCGTAAGGGCAGCAGCAGGAGCCCATCAGAATGCAGGCGGCTGCTGTGAACATGTCCTCAGAGCCACTCTCCCAGGGCTCTTTGATCAGCTTGGCCCAGCTCCCCACGGAGCTGCCCTGAGCAGTTCAGGGCCCAGTTGTCCACGTCCTTCGTGCACCTCCATCAAGGCCACTCAAGCCACAATTTCCCCAGTAATAATCATTAAGCTGGCAGCCAAAGTGTCTCTTTTCACACCTGCTCAAACAGAAAGCAGAGGGTTTCCTAGGTGCCCTGTGGCTCTCCAGGCCCAGGCCCGTGGGGGGAGAGGCTGACCAGGAGCTGGGCCTGTCACCAATCCCCGCCCAGCTGCCCCTGGGGGAAATGAGAAGCGCATGGCTTCACGGGAAGGGCTAGCAGGGAGCCCAGGGGGTTCGCAGGGAATGTGTGCAGATGCAGGTGTTGAGAAAGAAAAGAACAAAAGAGCCACCACCCACACACACACACACACACAAAATCCCTGCACAACCTGGAGGCCGACTGTCCTCTAAATTAAGGAACCTTTATTCTTCTCTAGAAAAATAAGAGATACCACGCAGAGAACGAGCCACTCTAATGTACCAGGAAAGGAAGAATTGGAAGGAGAAACAAGCAAAGAAATATTCCTACTCATCTCAAGGTCTTCCCAAATCCTACGAGAAGTTTTGCCAGAATCACAGACATGAGTATTTATAAAGAGAAAAGTATCAAAATCAGGGCAAATAATAATATCTTGTATTTACAGATTACCAGGGGCTATTTTAAGCACTTATATGTATGAACTCTTTGTACCCTCGCAGCAATCCTATGTGGTTGGTACTTGCACGCTCCCAATTTGCTAATGAGGAAACTGAAGCACAGAGAGGTTAAGTGACTTGCCCATGGTCACACAGCTAATAAGGGCAGAGCTGGGATTTGAACCTAGACCATCGGAGCCTCTGTGCACAGCTGCCTCTTGCACTTTGCTGCTACAAATAATACAAAAAAAAAAAAAGACAAAGAGCATGTTTCTCATGAACAGAGTGCTTTTATTCATTTATTATTCCAAAAAATCTTTTTGTCTAGCACCCACCAAATGTGGGTCCCAGAGATAGAATGGTAGACAAGTGATACCCAGTTCCTGCCCTTGTGGTTCTTCTCCTCGAGCAGAGGAGACAGATCAAGTCAACCGCTCCCAAAATTAAACATATAAGGGCGGCGGTAAGTGTATAGAGGAACAGACGTAAGAGTCATCGCTCTCTAAAACAAACACTATCCTCATTTAACAGATAGGGAACCGGGATTTCAGAGTGAAACGGGATATAACAAAAAGAACACACTGACCTTTTATTTTTTTTATTTATTTTTGAGTAGGTACCCAATACCCACACGATTTGACATTCAAAAGATACTAAAGGGTATTCCTGCCTGACTCCAGCCTCCCAGTTCCCCTCCCAGAAGCAACCAGTGTTGGGTCTCCTGTTTCGTGGGTCTCCTGCCAGAGACACACAACAGCAATCAAACACACACACACTTTCCTTCTTGACACAAGTTACAGCACACTGCACGCACTGTTCTGCCCCTCGGGGTTTTTCTCTAACAAACAAATACGCAGCCCGTTTCCTCATTTTCTTACGGCTGCCGGGGATTTCGTTGCACGGACATCCCACACCTGCTTTAGCCAGGCTCCTACTGATGGTCATTTAGGCAATTTCCAATCTTTTACAAGCACAAACCATGCTTCGGGGACCCACTAAATATATAAACCGTTTCACACGCAGGCGGGTGTCTCTGCATGATAACCTCCCAGAAGTGGAATTACTGGGTCTATGGCCATGTGCATTTGTAATTTTGATAGACATTCACCATATTGTCCCCCACTGAGATGTCCCCAATTTACACTCACCCAGCGGTGGACACAGCGTCCATCTGACCACACCCCAAACACAGGGAAGACACGCCGCAGAATCAGGTGACCCAGGAGCACGTTCCACGCCTTGCCGACCGTGGGCTTTGGGCAGACTTCTCAACCTCTCAACCTCAAAGACCTCATCACGAGCATGGGCTTCGTAGTGACCCCGCCTTGTGTCTAACACACAGCCCTGCGGAGCCCAGGTGGGAAGTACTGCAGCTCCCCAGGGAAGCAGCTCACAAGACACGGCCCCAGGGCCAGTGCCAAAGGGGGCCAACCGCCCTGAGCCAGAGGCCAGACAGGACGCCTCAAAAAAGACACCAGCAAAAGACACCATCTGTGTACGCTCTGCAGTCAGCCACCCACGAGCTGTGGGACCTTGAGCAAACTGCTCTCTTCCTTCCTCCTCTGGGAGAAGAGCACCTGGCACACAGCAGAGGCTCAAACCCCCGTCGTGGTCCCCAGGGTAGACCCAGGTGCCCTGCACCCAGCATTCCAGAACACACAAGCACTTCTCTCCCGTGACTGCTGGGGCTCTTTGCCTGGGGTGAGGAACCCACTCCACCCTTGATGGTGGGACAGCCCTCAACCAATGCAGGACAGGAGCTGGGGACAGAGACCCCAGCTTCTCTGCCCCAGAGGGGCTGGGGGCTCTGTAGCGTGTCTGGCACAATCTCCCAGAGGTTGTCTGGGAGGACTGTGCCCCAGGTGCCCACGGCAACAACAACTCTTCAGCCTGCCCTGAAGGGACTCACTTCCCTTCTGTCTTGCACACTTTCTAAGACTCCATCCTCTTCAAATAAACCACGTGCACTCAAATCCCTCTCAGAGTCCACTTCTGAGGGAGCCCAACCTAAGACAGGTGTCATCACTGAGCAGAGGCTAGATGGACAAATGAGGAGGGCCAGCAGTCAGCAGTGAGATGTGGAGATGAGGCAGCCACCACCCGGGCCCGAGTTTGTGGCGCGCGGGTTCCAGAGCCATCTTCTCACACACTGGTCATGGATGTTTGGCCAGGCCTAAGGGAGAGCCTGCTAAGCCGCTGTGAGATCCCACTCTCCCCGGAGCCACCCACCCTGGACAGGACAGGACTCGACTCTCCAAGCAGAAGCCCACCAAGCTCCTGAAGACATGCGTGAAGTGGGCAGCAAGTCCCAAGGTGTTTTCCAGAAGGTTCTGGCTTAGGATACTGGGAAGCCCAGAGGACAGCCCAGCTGTGTTTTCTGACTTTCCTCTTCCAAGCCACTGAGGCAGCTGGAGGACCACAGAGATCCTCAGGGTGCAGGAGCAACAGCCAGGAGACCATTTTTTACAGTATCAATGCGATCCACTCCCAGCTTCCATCCTCTTCACAGACGGCATGTGTGAGACCCACAGCAACACACTTCTACATTCTAGCCCATTCCTGCAAGAAAGTTAAAGAAAACCACAGGGCACAGCCAGGGTGTCACGGCATCCCTGGCAAATTTAGGGAAGATACAGTGGCTGGAAAGGAGTCAAAGTTTGTAGAACTTTTAATTTAACAGCAAGGCAAAAAATAAGAGAGATGTGGGAGGAAAACAATAGATAAAATAAACAGCTAATACAATAATGAATGATGGGACAGCTCCTGTCCATTCCCTGCCCATCTGCCGTGGGCCAGAGCTCCAGCTGATGCCAATGTCAGCGCCCTGTCTTCACTTGAGGGCTTTCTCAACACTGCAGAACACTGGCAGCCATTCAAGGACCCAAAACCCCCCAGTCCTCGACCAGCCACTGACAAGCTGGAGTATAAACACCCCAGCTCCCTTGCCCCTTGGACGGGCTAAACCTCCCCTCCAGCCCACATTTTCCACAGGATGGAGCTCCAGCTGCCTGTAGTGGGAGCTGGCTTCCTAACACCCCTTTACTGGCTGCCTGCAACCCCCCCCGGCTCTATCTCATTTCTGCCAGCTCCCTACAGCGCATCTCAGGATTTGCTTCTGGGGGGACCGGACTAAAGCAGCTGGGCACCTGCTGTCCGCCAAACACAGAGCTAGAGATTTTATACATTCTGGAACATATACACAGATCTGGGACAGCTTCTGCCGAGAAAGGAAAACAAGCAACACCGTCGGTGCATCCAGGGAAAGGACGGGCCTTTGTTTCAAAGCAAATGTCCATGAAGACACAGGGAAGAGTGCTCTTACTCTGAGGCCAAGGCAGGTGAACAGAATGATGGAGCAGATCTTTTTCAGGTCATGCATCCTCCAGCAGAAAAAAACACACGGCCAACGGAGGGAGAACCACGTGTCCAAAGCCTATCGAATGCAAACCCGTTGTCTGGGGTTGTGCGCCTTGCCTGGAGATGTCATTTCCCCCTAGTGGTTGGGCTTTAGTCCGCCTGGCTTTTGTCAATCTGCTCCTTGCACCACCACCGGTTAGGGGAAGGGGGATAAAGTCTCTTCACCTCTCCCAGGAAAGGCAGGAGTGAGCTCTAGTTAAGTTTGGGAGAGGGATCATTAGTGTCTCATTAGTGACTCTAATCTCTTGCAAGCACAGAGAAGGCACACACAGAAAAAATCATTGCCTAAGCCAGGAGCTGTAATTGCTGCTGTCCTTGTAAGCAGGGGGAAAAACAGGCCATGCTTTGTGCCTTCTTCCAAACAAAAGCCCTCTTCGTTAATGAGGATTCTTAATTTAGGGCAGGAGAAAACTTTTGGGTTATTATTAGGCCACAAATGGAGGCTCGTGTTTCATTTCACTGCCCCACTTAACCAAAAAAAGCCTTCCGTTTTGTAAATTAAAGAATTATTTTTAAGCGTTAGAGGTCGCTGGATAACCTTGAGTAAAACCTCAGGCTTTGGTGCTTAATCTACAAATTTAACGAACGGGGGCAAATGATCCCAATGGCTTTGTCCAGTCCCAACAATCTACGGTTTTGTTCATCTTACCACCTACCCCTCTCAGAGGTCCCTTCAAAACCCTTAGGGTCTTTGGGTACTGTTGGGGACCATAGCATCTCCCACTTGCCTGGGATCCCCACCCAAGTTCCCCACAGAGAATCCCATCTGTGAGCTAAGAAGTTCAAGGAAGACAACAAAATCTCCCCTTTGCCATCCATGGGAAAAAATAAATAAATAAAAGATAATCACCTCTATCAGTTCCATATGTTAAGTGATCCAGTATGGTCCAAGGTCTTCTCCTGGCTGAATTAACAACACAAATCATCACCTTAAGAGGAAGTTCACAGGCACTGGAGAGGGACAGCCCTGCATTATGGAGGCTTTAAAACCCATACTCATGGGACGCCTGGGTAGCGCAGTTGTTGGGCGTCTGCCTTCGGCTCAGGGCGTGATCCCGGCATTCTGGGATTGGGTCCCACATCGGGCTCCTCTGCTGGGAGCCTGCTTCTTCCTCTCCCACTCCCCCTGCTTGTGTTCCCTCTCTTGCTGGCTGTCTATCTCTGTCAAATAAATAAATAAATAATCTTAAAAAAAAAAAAAAAGAAACAGTAAAAAATAAAATAAAATAAAACCCACACTCATAAAATGTGATAGGAAAATTCATCTTTGAGGTTCATGGCCAACAAAATCTGCAATGTCTCTTTCACGGATGCTTTTAATGTTCTCTGCAGAGCGGTGAGTGGGTGACCACACAGAAAGTGTGGGGTTGAGCAACTTCCTGAATAAAAACAAGAGGAACTGTGTCTCCCCAGTCGGGGGACCCATGCCCAGGCTGGTAAGCCAAACTCCATGCTCCCAAGGAGCCACCTGGAATGGTCTCGAGATGCCTAGCTACACACAAAACTAGATTGATGACATTTGGAGGGGGAAAGAAGAGGAAAGAAAAGAAAAAAGAAAAGAAAAGAAAAGAAAAGAAAAGAAAAGAAGAGAAGAGAAAAAAGAAAAGAAGAAAAGAAAAGAAAGAAAGAAAGAAAGAAAGAAAGAAAGAAAGAAAGAAAGAAAGAAAGAAAAAAGAAAGAAAAGAAAGAAAAATAAAGAAAGGCAGTCGAGTTCAGTTCCACCACCAGGTTTTTTGGGTTTTCCTTTTAAGCATCTGTCCTGGCAGTAGTGTGAGTGGCCTTATAATGACCCGATACCCTCTTGGGTTCTCTGTTTGTTTGGGGTCACCATGAAGACAATGTAGGATGTCCCTTGAGGGCTCTGGTGCAGCATTTATTCCCCTTGCTGCTGGTTGTTGACCCCAAAGCTACCCACCATGTCGAACACTAATGCTAACTGTCTTCGGGAGCCTGGATCAGCCCCTGGGGAGTTAGGGGAGGCCACCATATGCCCAGCTAGGAGCCAGGAGCCACAAGGTGGGAAGAGTCCCTGCTCTCCAGGGCTTTGTGCCCACACCCTCAAGGTCCTTGCTTCCCACTGCTTTCCCAGTTTCTCCCAGTCTCTTCTCCCAAACCTGCTCCCTTGCGGTGTCCTCTGACTCGCTGATGGCACCAGTATCCCCTAATCCCTTATGGAAGTCAGAAGCCTGGGAGTCACCTCTGACTCTTCTCTCTTCCTTCCCACATGTTCAATCAACCACCATCATGTGTCTTTTTGATCCTCTTCAGTCCTCAATCTGTTCACTCAGGGATGCCACAGAGGGTTGTACAGGATGTGCACTGTCCAAATTAAGGTGTATTATTCATGCTGTACTCTGTGAGAATGGTGCCCCCTGGAGTTGTGCAGTGCAAAAAAGCACTTTACATTCCTTTCCTTTCTACTTCCATCACCTTAGCTCTGACCTCCCTTTCTACTCTGGAATAGAGTCAGCCTGGAGTGGAGGAGGGCAATATGGGCACCTGACTCACGTCTTGCCCGCACCCGTCCAGTCTCCACAGAGTCCTTTATCAAAAAGGCACGTCCTATCCATGTCGCCTCTCTGCTTCACACCCTCCGTTGGCTCCCCGCTGTCCTCTAGGTAAAGCTCAAACTCCCTCAAGAGGCTTATGAGACTACAAGGCTTAGCAAAACCTGGCTCTGCTTCCTCCTTCAACTTCAGCTTAGACCTACACAACCGCCACAGGAAACCTTTCACTGCAGCCCTGCGAGGTTCTCAGAACGTCCCACACCACGGTCACCATTAGAGCTTTGCACGTACTATTGCCTCTGCCTCGACCTACACACCCAGCCACCCTCTGTCCCAACTCTGCCCCTCGCTCCATGGTTCATCGAAGCTTCTATGCATCCCTCAAGGCCCAGCTCACACATCACCTCCCCCAGGTTGTACTCCCTGACCAGCCCGGCGTGAGTCCCCATGACCCCAACTTGAGTCTAAGTTGACTGCTTCACTACTGGGCCTTTCAGGACAAAAAGCAGTGCTCCGTAAATAGCTGTTGTATGCCAGAAAGCGTCTCCCAGGCCCTACTCCTCAGCAGATAACTGAGGAAATTTCTGCCGAAACTCTTTCCCCAGGAAGAATTTCTTTGCGGCATCACCCCCTCGGGCAGCTCTGATACCCTCTGAAATCTCACCAGGTCAGACCTGGTCTCGGCCCCTCCTTCTGAGCCAGGCCTTCCCTTCGCCTCTCTGCTCCTGCCCCACAGCCCAGCCTCCCCAGCTCAAGCCTCCTCGGAGAGCCTGCCTGTTTCAGCAGCTCTGCACCAGCCCTGTGCAGATCTACCAACCCTTTCTGTAAGGCTTGTTCCTGCGCAGAAACAGAAACTCCTGGTGGGGAGCCAAAACCCAGTCATCCTGCAAAGTTACCACCGGCTCCTTGGGGAAAAACGGGGAAACGTGTCCTGCCCCGGCCTCTCTCTCCTCCTCAGTTTCATGACTTATTGGTGAACTTGTCGCTCTCTAGTGCAAAATACTTCTTGCTCTGTTCAAATCGCAAAGGGCGAGCACATTTAAGGAAGTTCAAAACATCCCCTTTCCTCCAAACATCCTTCCACGTTCTCAGTAATGATAACACTCTGCATTGTCATGAAGCCCACTGGCTCAAATTCCCAGAGGCAGCAGACCTTCCTACCTCCCTGGAGGAGTCTCTTCCAGAAGAAATTGAGCTGGGCAGACAGAAGCTCCGGGCTCACCCAGGTGTCCTACTCTGTCTGCTCCTAACTGAGCCCCCAGGGCTGGACCCCGGGCTCCCAAGGGCCGACAGTGATGCTAGTGACATTATTTCTTCTAACCAAGACTCGAGAAGCGGCTCAGTGAGTTCCAGTGATTGACTTGGACTCCGGCACGGAGTCCTCTCTGCTGGAGATGCCGCACATGGGGGCAGGATGTCAGCTATGTGGGGGAGAGCAGGCGTTAAGGAAAGGGGCTGGAACTACATCAACCCTAGTTAACCGCTTCATGCCCTGGGCTTCGGTATACACGGCTACCATTTCTGAGCACATTCTGCATACCAGAAACTGTGCTGAGAGCTTTTCACGTCTCACCCGGTATATTCCTCCAGCCAACCTCTGCGGAAGGAGTAACGATGAACCCCACCCAACAGGTAAAGACACTGAGGCTCAGAGCAGCTGTGACTCGCCAGCATCATACAGCCCATGCATGAGGACGCTGGGATTCTCCCTCAGGCTGTCACACACCAGCTCCTGTGCCCTGACCCACCAGGCCACACCGCACAAGCTCTGGACTGCAGAAAGATTCTGCTGCTTAAAAAAAATTATAATTAATCATAACTAAGTTCTCCAGGAAATGCTCATCAAAGCCACTTCACACCCATTCGAATGGCTATCACCAAATATCAAAAATAAGAACAGAAAGTGACAGGTGTTGTGAGGATGTGGAGAACTTGGAATCTTTGTGGCAAACAGTATAGCAGTTCCTCAAAAAAATAAACATAGCATTACCATTCGATCCCCGACTGCCACTTCTGGGTATCTACCCAAAAGGACTGAGAGCAGAGACTCAAAGAGATCTGTGTACACTCAAGCAGTCAAACTTGCAGACACGGAGGGCAGAGCGGCAGCTGCCAGGGGCTGGGGAGGGGAAGGCCGGAGTTAGTACCAAATGGGGGCAGAGAGGAATGGTGGTGCTGGCCCCAGAGCAATGCAAATGCAGCTAATCTCACTGAACTCTACACTTAAAAACAGTTAGGATGCTAAATGTTATGTTATATATTTTACCATAATGAGAAACTTACAATGCTAAGTTTCATGTTATGTATATTTCGCCGCCATTTCTTTTTTTTTTTTTTAAGTTTTTATTTATCTTTTTGAGTAATCTCTACACCCAACACGGGGCTCGAACTCAAGAACCGGAGATCAAGAGTCGCATGCTCTACTGACTGAGCCAACCAGGTGCCCTATTTTGCCACAATTTTTTTTTTGGCCCCAATTTCTTAAAAATCAAGTCCTCCATTCTCTAGTTGAAAAACTGGGGGCCCGGGGAGGAGAAGAAGGCCTTCTCCTCTCCGCCTTCCCTTGTGGCTGTTCCTGCTCTCCGTCTCTGGTGATGGCCGTGCATCCCGCAGAGGCACTGCTGGGCACGTGCTCATTCCTGAGCCTCTGCTCCTGCTGCCTTTTCCCTGGCTCTCCCTCCACAGCTCAGGGCCAACCTGCCTCGTCCATACATTTCAGCTAGAAGATGGCACCTGGGCTGCAAAGCTTGTGAAAAGGCTTTGTGAAGACAGACTGGGCTGTGAGAATGTGCAGAGGCGACGGTTAGCGCCCCGGCTTCACCGCCTCCAAGATGCCATCTCTCAGGAACAGTGTCTGTCACCCACTGGCTGTCCCTTTCACTCCCGCCTTTCCTGTCCCTGGCAGCAAACCCATCTCCTCTCTGGCTCTCTGGCGCCATCTTGTGTGACTTCCTAAATAGGCACACAATTTTTTTTTTTTTTGTCTTCATCTTGAGAAGCATTGTTAAAGAACAGAAGAGTTCTCAAAGTTTCATTGCCCCAGAATTCTTACAATATCCTATAATACTACAACAATATAATAATAATAATAATGTAGAAGAAAATCAACTTTACCCACTGTTCCAGCACCAAGTGATCAAGGTTTTTCCCCCCAGCACATTCATAGATATTTCAAAAGATAATCGGAAGGGTAGAAGCTAGTTTTATCCCCCTTGCCCTTTGTATGGCTTTCCGTAGAAAAACTACCCATGAGATAAAAATGAAGAAAGAAGCAGTTGGTGTTGAAAGTTCTGTCCGAGCCAGAAAAGGAGCAGTGGAGGTAAACCATGTCACAAACCGTCGTCTTTGCCTGTCTGGGCTCAGCACACTGCAAGTGGGGGCAACCTCACGGTGGCCATTAGAGCTGTCTTCCTAATGAAAACGCAAACGGGGTCCAGGGACACCCCCACGTTGCCAATGACCGAATCCACACCTGCAGATCTACTGGTCTATGCAGCAGGGTATGTTGCTAAAGCCCAAACTGCTATCTCAAAGAGAAGGAAGAGGGAAAACGCAATTGCTGAGAGGCATTAATCACTGGTTCGTGGAATAAATCTAGTAGGAGGATTTTAAGCAACCAGCACAAAGCTTCACCAAGCCTCTCTTATTCTTGTGGAAATGCATGTTGCTTTCCGCAAGTGACACAGAGAAAAAAGGAAGGAAGAAAGCCACTTTGGTGTTATAATCCCACCCTGAGTTATCAATGTCACTGAGAGGGCTTTAAAACATCTGCTTTACTCACAGGAGGCCTCCAGCCGAAGAGAGACTTCCAGGACTCAGACATGGGCTTTGTTCTGGAGATCCAGTCCCCTTCTCCACTGACCGAGTCCACACAGAGCCTACAGAGTTCAAACAAAACAGAAAAGCAAGAGGACCCTGGGGAAGGGAAGGAAGCAGGGGCCATCCACATTTGCAGGCAAGCCATCTGCCAAAAGATTAATGGACAAAAGCAAACCCTTGCAACTAGAAGTAGAGAAAATCTCAAAGGGAAAACACACCACTTCCCCGATGAGACGGCAGGCGGGTGGGTGGAGGCCTCATTTTTTTTCTTTAAATACATGTCACATTTCCCAAAAATGCACGAGGTGTCATCCCTGCAGTAAAACAAGTCAGGCTTTGAGGTCGGGGAGCCCTGAGTTTAAAAGCCTGCAGGTGACTTCAAACAGCTTCCGTGGCAGCCCTGGGACCCCAGGGTCCCCATCTCCACAGCAAGATGAAGAATATCTGCCTCGGGGAACTGAAATGAATACAGGTAAAGCATCCCTAGGATAGAGCCTGGCCCAAGCAGGTGTTCAGTAAATGGTGGGCACCATGTTGACGATGATGACAGCAATGACAGCAATCCTACTGTCCCATTCCTGCTAGACCCCATCCTTCCACACACAAACCTACCCCTCTTCTAACTGGCAGTCACACTCAATAACCATAGCTAACATCCACTGAGCACCTACGATGGGCAGGGCACTGTACAATAAATTATTTCACTTCATTTGCAGGGCACCCAAAGATAGCTACAGCTAATACACCACTTTACAGGCAAGGAAACAGGTTCAGAGAGGTCGGGTAATGCGTTGGTCAGGGTAGGCTAACCACTATCACAAAAAAAAACCCCAAAACCTCAGTGACTTAACACAGTCAAAGCCTACGTCTCCCCCACATCCCTGTTGGCAGAGGGCATGAAACAAAGGACTTACTCTGGCCATCATTCAGGGACCCAGGCTCCTTCTGTATTGTGACTCCCCCACCTCCTACACTGAGCCGCCCCTTGATCGCCTGCAGTGAGACAGCAAGCAACAGGGAGAGAGCGAGAAAACCCGTGGCTCTTCCTCCCCTGAGCTCAGTGTGACAGGTGACACTTCTGCTCACAGTCCACTAGTCAAAACTAGTCTCTCAGGCCCACCTAGATGCAAGGGGCTGGGGAATAGCCTATTCGCGCTCCCAGAAAGAGAAGAAGAGAAACAGATACTGGTGAACAGTAGTTTCTATCACAATGAACTTGCCTAAGATCACGCAGCCAATGACAATGGAACGGAGCTATGAACCCAGACCCTCACCTCTTAATCACTGAGCTACACTGCCATCTGGGGAACCGTGGAGGTTTTAAAACAGAGCTCCCAGATTCTTTCCCATTCTTCCAATCACGATGTAGGGTCCATGTTGAATCTGGGTTCTATCAGTCCTTGACCAACAGAATACAGCAAAGTGACACTATGACCATGTCCAGTCTCCTAAGACGCAGGCAAGCTTCTACTCCCTATCTCTTGGGGTGCTCTCTCTCGGAATCCAGCGGCCCTGTTTTGAGGAAGCCCAAGCTAGTCTATGTGGAGACATTACCTGTATCAGTTCCAGCTAACAGCCAAGGAGAAGTCCCAGCCATCATCTAGAATCACCCACTGGACGTGTGAATGAAGACACTTCCAGATGATTCCAACCCTCAACAGTCAAGTCATTCCCAGTCAGGCTCCCAACTCAGTGGCGAGTCTGCTTCTCCCTCTGCCCTTCCCACCCTCTGCTTGTGCTCTCTCAAATAAATAAAATCTTTTAAAAAAGGAATTTCATGTCAAACAGTCAAACAGATCCTATTACTTCTAGGGGGGAAAGTTTTCAGAGTCTCTCTCTTTTTTTTAATATTTATTTATTTTTGTATCTATTTATTTGAGAGAGAGAAGGAGAGAGTGAGTGAAAGAGCACAAGCAGGGGGGGCCACAGAGGAGAAGAGGGAGAAGGGCTCCAACCCCAGGACCCTGGGATCATGACCTGAGTCGAAGGCAGACGCTTAACTGACTGAGCGACCCAGGAGTCCCCAGAATCTCTTTATACCATCCTTTTTATTTTTGTTCTTGTACCATTTGATCTTTTTCCCCGCAATAAAAACTTTTCCACAATAAAAATTTATAACTCATCATCAGGAAAAAAAACGTTTTAATGACATACCCTCTGCTCAATCACTAAAGCCCACTGACCCCTGTGTGATCTTGTCCCTTGACTTTGTCCTTGGTCGACGTGGGAAAGCTGGGTGGCTATGCAGATCCCAGAGGCCCTCCTCGATCCGTGCTCCAGGAACCATCAGTGGCACTAGCCGCCACCTCTGTCCTCTTTGAAGCACTAAGCCAGCTTCTGCAAGGATGAGCAGGGACCTGGGTCAGCCCCACCTGCGCACGCGAAAAGAACCCCAGGAAGGGGGCTGGGACTGTGAGTAAATCAGGCCCTAGAGATGGTTTGTGAAAATGTTGCTGAAGAGGCCGGGATGCTGCCTGCCTCTGGACCGTGGCTCGTGCTGTCTCCCCTACGTGGTATGCCCTTGCCGGGCACAGAAGATTAACCATAGAAGTGAAAGTTCAGGAAAAGGAAGATGGCAGTGTCCAGCAGCCACAAGGAGAGAGGACACGGGGACCCCAGGGAGCAGCCAGACTCGGGTGCTACAGCCGTATTCCCCCCGCCACTCTCTCCTCATGCCTCCTAACAGGCTGGATCAGAGGATGTGTCAGGTTTCCAGAAAAAAGGGCAATGCAGGAATCCCCTCACACGCTGATGCGTCTTTTCAGGATCGTCCACAAGCCGCAGGTGACACTTCAGCACTTGACCTTCTTCAAGCACCTGCATGTCACACAACTGGACAGAAGCCTCAACCAGCAAGTAAAACGGAAGCCAGAACCAGCATCATTTCCCTTCCTGGAAAAAACACCCTTCGGGTCAGGCCACAGCAGTCATCTAGGACAGGAGACCTCTTCCGCCCCCAGCCGGCCTCTGTCCAGAAAACTAAAGGGAAGAGAACTGCTAGAACTGGAACCAGCTTCCAGAAAGCAGTGGGGAGACATGAAGCTGCAGCTGGATGATTTGCCAGGAATTTTGGCTCCGCTGACCAAAACCGAGCTCACAGCTCTCAGCCGGATTTGACTGGCCCTGCTTCCTCCTTCCTTTTGTCGGAACAGGCCTTGCTTCCTGTGCCACCAACTCCATCCATCAGTCTTTTGAGGCGCCACTGAATTTAAACATGAATAGGACAAAAAACAGACCTCTGGTTCGTGGACAGAGCAGCCTGTGGCCGGCAGCGTCCTTGGCCGCTTGCTCTGCTGTTCCAGGAGCTGCCCTTCCAACCTGGGGGGGTGAACCCACTCCTGGGAGTCCTGAGGGTGTCCCACATTTTGCTGTATACCTGATGCTATACCCCGTCGAAGAGGACCAGCGTTGCCAGCACGTGGCTCAGAGCCATGGTTGGGGCCATCGCACCCGGCATGGGCGGGACAGCAGCTACCGGCAGCCTCGAGGTGGGAAAAATCCTCTACTCTTGCCAGTTTCCCCCATTTCAACGCCCTGAGCTAAGGACTCTACACAGACTACTCTGGAGGCCGTCACATGATGTCGGTCACCCACCCGGCCCTGTGCAGGTGCACTGCCCTGCACCACAGCCTGGCCTGGATCGGACTGTCCACAGTGGCCCCCGTCCTGGATGTCAGTACACGGACCTTCCCTGTCATCTCCCTCCCCATCAACCTCTGTATTTCCTACCTCGACTTTCAGTTCTACACGGATGCGGACCGGAAGGGCTCCGGAAGCTGCTCTTCCACAGCCTCTTGCACCTGCCCTTGGTCCCGCTGCTCCTCCTCACTGGTGCTAAGCGGCCCCCAGGGGACCGGTGCCAGGGAAGAGCCTCAGAGTTGAAATCACATGGGCACGTGGGAAAAAAACAGAAACAAAACATACAGGGAGGCGCACAATTTTTGCCATCCCTTTGCTGTTAGACAAGAATATTTTGGTAACTCTGGAGCTCGACAAGAGAGATTGCTGGGTTTGGTACAAGCCTGTAAAATAATCTGGTGCTCAATGATCACCCGACCACTGTTTTTAATGGTAATGTCCCCTGAGAAGGGCATTTCCATCCCCATTTCACAGAGGAGGAAGCACGCTGGAGGAGGTTAAGGCACACTAGATGAGAACTTGAAGATCGGTCAACTGGTCAACAATGCACAAACATGGAAATGACCAAAGAAATCATGGGACCAACCCCCTCACCTTACAGACAGGATGACCATAGGCTGCACATGATCTGACTCTCACATGGACACGAAAGTGCATGGAGAAGTGTCGTCAAGAGTTCTCCAGAGCCCTGGATGTTCTATGTCTCTCCCTGGTCTCACTGCACTAAGTCTATGCCCCTTTCTCAACTTGATCTCACTTGGTTACACCAAGTAAGGAGAAGTAATAGTCATCTCTCAATATCAAAAACTAGAACCTTTCTAAATGCCCACCAAGAGGACATTAAATACCCTAAATTATGCTGCATCTTTTAAATGGAGTACTATGGAACCCTCAAAAATAATGTTATGGTCAGGGCGCCTGGCTGGCTCAGTTGGTGGAGGATGGGACTCTTGGTTTCAGAGTTGTGAGTTCAAATCCCACACTGGGTGTAGAAATTATTTAACAATAAAATCTTTTTTTAAAATATGATCATATAGGGGCTCCTGGGTGGCTCAGTCGTTAAGCGTCTGCCTTCGGCTCAGGGCGTGATCCCAGCGTTCTGGGATCCAGCCCCACATCGGGCTCCTCCACTGGGAGCCTGCTTCTTCCTCTCCCACTCCCCCTGCTTGTGTTCTCTCTCTCGCTGGCTGTCTCTCTCTGTCAGATAAATAAATAAAATCTTTAAAAAATGAATAAATAAAAAAATAAAAATAATAAAAATATGATCATATACTTGGAAACATGAAAAAATGCTCAAGTTATTATTATGGTAAATTTCAAAAGATGTTGGCAAAAGTGTTTCTGCAGTATGAGTCAACTGTGTAAAACACAACATGAACAGCTTAGAAAAGACTGGAAGAATATACACTGAGATGTTCATTGATGATTCTGCTAAGCACTGGGATCATGGTTATTTTCTTCTTTCTACTCTCCTACAGTGAATATTTTTTAAGAGTACTGAGAGCAATTCAAAAAGATTTTCCTAAAGAAACAGTAAACAGGGGTACCTGGGTGGCTCAGTCAGTTAAGCGTCTGCCTTCAGCTCAGGTCATGATCCTGGAGTCCCAGGATCGAGCCCCACATTGGGCTCGCTGCTCAGCAGGGAGTCTGCTTCTCCCCCTCCCTCTGTCCCTCGCCCTGCTCAAGTCTGCTCCTCTCTCTGCTCCTTACTCCACCTGTGCTCTCTCTCTCAAATAAATAAAGAAAATCTTTTTTAAAGAAAAGAAACGAAACAGTAAATAATTCAGCAAAGAATGCACTTCCGCTTCCACTGAATAGGCCCTTTAGGCACCCAGTAAAGATCCTGACATCTCCAGGGATCCTAGGTCTTGTGGATCCAACTCTTTCATATCTCTTGGACCCTCTGATGGAGAAAGCAATTCCTCCATAATAAGATAGTGCTTCCCGTGATTAGAGAAGGAAAGTAAAATTTTCAAGAAAATGACAGAGCCTTAATGCTTTACTAGACAAAAACAGAGAATGCTTTCAAATGCTTGTTCTTAGCATCTTCTATATACATAGCCCCCTTGAAGTATGCTAACTTACGAATCTAGGGGCCACCTTTCTTTCCCCTACTCAATGTCACAAGGTCTCCCCTGCCTCTGCTGACTGCCAGGTCACTCTTGGAGGGTGACAGGCTGTGCCCTCGTACACAGAAAACCTATCATTTTGAGGTGCTCAAGAGTTCTACCCCTTCGGGGTGCCTGGGTGGCTCACCTGGTTAAGTGTCTGCCTTGCGCTCAAGTCATGATCCCAGGTCCTGGGATTGAGCCCTACATTGGGCTCCCTGCTCAGCGGGGAGTCTGCTTCTCCCTCTCCCTCTGCCATCCCCAAGCTCATGTGCGCTCGTGCCCTCTCTCTCAAATAAGTAAAATCTTAAAAAAAAAAGAAAAAGAAAAAAAAGAGTCCTACCCCTTCACACCCTCATCCATCCCTTCTTCTAGGCTCTGGTTACTTAGTGTTGAGGACTTAGAGAAGGGACGAAAGACAAATGTCTCCTTACTTGACTAGATTTGGTCACAGTTCCTGTATTGGTTGACATGGCTTCTCTGACCAGCCCTGAGTAGGCTCTCCTGATGTCTGCATGACAAGTCTTCAAAGGCTAACTCTGACTCTCGTATGGAGTGATGCGGGAGCTCTTTGTTGGGGGAAAGGGTACTGCACAGTTCAATGACATGACCCCGACCCTGGCTCAACTCTTCCACACACCCCTCAACTCCTTTGACTCAAGAATCACAAGAAAAGTTAGGGTAAAAGAAGCCACTCATTACAATCACCTACATAAAACAAAGGCCTCCAACACTCCTTCTCCAAGGACACTGTATTGTCATCCATTGGTGCAGAGCAAATTACCCCAAAATGTATCAGCTTAAAACAACAAACATGTATTCTCTCAGTTACTATGGGTAAGGAACCCGGGCATGGCTTACCATGCTTAGAGTCTCTCACAAGGCTGTAATCAAGGTGCCAGCCAAGGCTGGGATCTCATCTGAAGACTTGACTTGGGAAGGACCTGCTTTCAAACCCACTCACTGGCTACTGGCTAGAGGCACCCTGAGTTCCTTGTTACATGGGCCTCTCCATAGAGCAGCTAACAAAAATGGTGGTTGGCTTCATCAGGGCGAGTGAGCAAGAAGAGCCAGAGTGAGCGAGTGCAAGCAAAATGGAACCCACAGTCTCTTTGGAACCTAATCTCAGAAGTGACATCTCTTCATTTCTGCCGCAATCTATTTATTAGAGTCACTAGGTCCAGCCCACACTCAAAGGGATCACACATGAGCATCAATACTAAGAGTGGAAGAATCACTGGAAGCCATCTTGGAGGCTGCCTTCCACAGACACATTTTCCTGTCTCTCCAGCTCATTGAAGAAAACCATTACATTCTTAAGGAATTACTCCCTTTTACACTGTTGGGCTGAGAAGATATTTTATCCTCTTGGGCCCCTCCACACCTCTAGAAACTCCTGCCTACCCAGTCCCAAGTAGCTTGGAAGTACCCCAGCATACTCCTGGTCACTATGACAAGATTGAGAAAATCAACACCAATTTCCTAGATGTACCTTCCTCCAGAAGGCCCAGGACACACACAGTCTTCCTCCACAGTGGACCCCAGGAAATGCTCACATCCTTAAAGGCTGCTCCACTGCCCCATCCCTTCTTTTTCTTGCTCTCCCCAAGTCTCTGCTTTCCTGTTAAAGTAGGCTTAGGAGCAGGAAACAAGAGCTCAGAATCCTTGGAGGTTATGAAAACTCCACACAGTCAAAGGGGGAAGCAAGCAACCAAGAACCCGAATTCTGAACTGGGAGAATCAGGCTAGAGTCCCAGAAATTAGGAGGACAAGCAGAACCTTAGAAGAAAATGACCAGGGATATCTGAATCCTTTCCTGGGAAGGTTGGAAAAGGCTTGATCCCCTCAATCCCATCTCCCCTTCCCTTCCAGATGGACTGCAGGCCCCTTCCAATGCCCAGTAAAATCCATTTCCCACTCCCACGTGCTTTGACTCCCACCCAGAAAAGAAAAACAGTATTGTTTCAGTGAAAGATTAAGGAGAACATTCTACTACAAGTCACAGCACAGAAACATCAGGATTGCTTTCAGTATGCCGCCAACAGGACCTCCCTGCAGTAAGATCAAAGACCTTTCGATTATCAGCAATAAATACAGGACTGCAATGAGTCCCCAAGCCTGGCTGTCTGACGATAAGTTCGTGAAACCTGAGCACATAAACATTATTTTCTGTTGTGTATTTTTTTATTCAAAATATACGGATGTTAAATTCCACCATACGTTAAATAGTTATTTGGGGCTAGTTCAAGCATTTATATGTTTTATATGAGGAAATACAGCCCAAATTCTAAAATCCAGTCATATAAATGAACACGTATACCACAGTCAACTCTTAGGTTTCATAACCTTATACTCTAGAACTATAGTTTTGGGGGTTTTTTTAAAGATTTGTTTGTTTTAGAGAGACAGGGAGAGTGCAAAGGCAGGGGGAGGGGCAGAGGGAGAGGGAGACAATCTCCAGCGGACTCCCCACTGAGCGAGGAGCCCAAGGCAGGGCTCGATCTCCTGATCCTGAGCTGAAATCAAGAGTCCAACGCTGAACCAAATGAGCCACCCAGGCACTCTTCTAGTACCATAGTTTTTAAATTTTTATTTTTGAAGCACCAAAACAGCTATTTTAACAAGTTAGGACTAAGTAGTCCCCCCAAATGAGGAAAATATCTAAGAGTGGAACTTCCGCATCTGAAAGAAATAAGGCCAAAGTCCAGCCTGTTCGGCCTCCCCCTCCCTCCCTTCAGATTTCTTGGGATCCTGCAGGGACCCTAGGACTTCGTGGGACAGACACTAAGTTGTGTTTTAAAATTAATCTGCATTTCCAAGATCCAACACTAGAGGGCACAACGCTGGGCCTAAACTGAGCTCTAGATTCATTATTCTATTTGTGTCCAGGATGATAAAGATCCCTGTTGCAAAACACATTTTTAAAGAATCCATTTTCAGATCACAAAGTTCAACTCTTTTGGAAACAGAGGTCTCTGTTAAAGCAAAAGTTGTTGCAGAGTGGCCTGGAAAATTAAGCAATTAAGTAACACTGTAATTCAGTGAGATCAGAAGTCTACAAACCTCAAACCAGAAAACAGCCCAAAAATACTAGATAAGAAGGCAATACATCGGGGGGAGCCTGGGTGGCACAGCGGTTAAGCGTCTGCCTTCGGCTCAGGGCGTGATCCCGGCGTTATGGGATCGAGCCCCACATCAGGCTCCTCCGCTATGAGCCTGCTTCTTCCTCTCCCACTCCCCCTGCTTGTGTTCCCTCTCTCACTGGCTGTCTCTATCTCTGTCAAATAAATAAATAAAATCTTAAAAAAAAAAATGAAAGCTCTCTNCAATACACTTGGGCCTTGATGAGGGAGGAGGAGCATACATAAGCTCAGGAAATAATAAAAAACATAATAAAATAATTATGTTACATCTTTAAACATAATGAAACGATCTCATTAAGTCTAAATTCATTTAAAGGTCAATGATGCATAATTTATGTAGGCTCATGAAATGTATTCAATAAATGATGATTAAACCAACATCCCCGTCTTTTTCTTATCCCTCTCCTATTAACTCTATCAACACTAGAACCCTGGTATATCTTATGCGGTTGTAACAAATTTAAAGGATACCATGTTTTCCTGAAGTTATTTCTCATAAAAATACCAAGCTCCACAGACACCTAATCCACTGACATTTTATCAAACACGACAGCGTTGTGGCCCAGAAGATCTGCACTGCAACGGAGGAGAGATAGAGGAAAGACTACACAGGACTGAAGAGAAATGGGCCCAAGATAAAATAGGTCAGTTTCACAATATGGCTGGGAGCTGCCCTGGACATATATTTTTCAAAATTAAGGAACCGAGCCAACATGAGTCCACACGGAGAAAAAGACTCTGATTCATACAGCATTTCTCTGTTCTGGGGTCGGAGACGATACAAATGAACAAAACAAACAAAAATCCCTGCTTTCACGGAACTTAAATCCTTGTAAGGAGAAGCAGTCAATGAACAAGCAGGTTGTGAGCACTGTGGAGATGAAGTAAACCAGGGAAGCTGGAAAAAGCCTCTAAGAAAGAGTAGGGGTGTAGGGATTTATCATTTTTTTTTAAAGATTTTATTTATTCGACAGAGATAGAGACGGCCAGCAAGAGAGGGAACACAAGCAGGGGGAGTGGGAGAGGAAGAAATAGGCTCATAGCGGAGGAGCCCGATGTGGGGCTCGATCCCATAATGCCGGTCACGCCCTGAGCCGAAGGCAGACGCTTAACCGCTGTGCCACCCAGGCGCCCCGGAATTTATCATTTTAAATAGGGTGGGAGGTGCCAATTCCAAGAAAAGAGAACAGAAAGGGGAAAGGCACTGAGGCAAGTACAAGGAGTAGGAAGCAAGTAACTTTGGCAAGAACAGAGTGATTAAAATGGAAAATAACAGGACATCAAGTCAGGGAGAAAAGGTAGAGTGGAGGGTGGGGGGTTCAACTGGAGGACAATACTGCTGATTGCAAGGATCTGGGCTTTCATTCTGAGGGAGATGGACCCCCCGTGGTGGCTTATAAAGAAAAGAAAGCATCCTCAGACTTAATGTTCTAATAGGATTACTCTGGCTACTAAGATGAGACTAGGCTGTACAGGGCAAGGGAACATAAGCATATTACAAAAATACAGTCCAGAAATAATAATGGCTTGGTTATAGCCTAATAACTTATATCAGACTATTCTCCCTGATGATCACAATTAAAAACTCTGGAGCTTTATAAAAGACAGCTGTCTGAAGACACTGCAGAGTGACCGAAAGCAGACAAAGAGAAGAGGAGCTGACTTTCGAAAAAGGGGAATATAGGGCACCTGGGTGGCTCAGTTTCTAAGCGTCTGCCTGCGGCTCAGGGCGTGATCCCAGGGCCCTGGAATCGAGCCCTCATCGGGCTCCCTGCTCAGCGGAAAACCTGCTTCTCCCTCTCCCTCTGCCCCTGCTTGTGTTCCCTCTCTCACTGTCTCTCTCTCTCTTTCTGTCAAATAAATAAATAAAATCTTTAAAAAGCGGGGGGGGGGGGGGGGAAAAGGGCAGAGAAAAAAAGGAAAGGTCAAAGTCTGAAATCTTACTGGTCTCTCGAGTCAGAAAAAAGAATTGAAGCATGTCAAAGCAGCTGGTTACTGACGGGATATGGAGGAAGCCACCGAGGGAGTAAACTCAAAATCTCCACAGAAAATCCCCTCACATCACTCGCTGACCCCTGAAGTGCACATCTCTAGGGCAAGACAACAAAGAACCCAGGGGAAAAACAGCTGGAAGGACAAACAGCGAACTAGATTTTAGCACATGCCCACCACAGGGAAGATGGAGTTTGGAGAGCAAATCCTAGTTAAAGGGGCTTGGGGAAAAAAAACACAGGCTTTCCATTAAAACTCCATAAAGGCCACACTTAGGAGTAAAGACCACCTCCCAGGACTAATGTATTCACCTTAAGAGCAACGGTAAAACCAAAATATATCTTGCCTTAGCAATGCGTAAAATCAAGCCTCACAAGATTGAGGTGATATAAAGTAATTTAACTACATTCTAGAACAAAATTCAATATCTCTAAAGATAGAAAACAGATTTGAGATCCTTTTAAAGCACATCTCCCACAATATCCAGTATGTAATAAAAAATTACTAGATATGAGAAAGCAAAGGAAAATGAGACTCATATAAGAAAAAAAAAGATGACTCAGAAGTTGGAATTAGCAGACAAGAACTTTAAAATATCTATTTTAAATATATCTAGGGACTTAAAGGACAACACAGTCATAATGAATAAACAGATTAAAATATTAGTAAAGAAATTAAAAATCTAAAAAATGACCAAAAAGAATCTCTAGAGCTGAAAAATAGAATATCTGAAATTGAAAAAAAACAAAACAAAAATCCTAGCATAAGAGTGGATTGGATACAACGTTGAGAAGGAATAATCAGTGACCTTGAAGATAGGTCATTAGAAATCATACCATCTGAAGTTTGATCATGTTCACGAAATTCCTGAAATAATCAATTATAGGGGCTCTGCACACAATTAGTCAAGAATTTAGCAATCATTACCAGCACTAGGCCTGGAAAAGCAAGAGGAAGGTAAAGTATCAGAAACCAGAGAGAGTTGTAAAAGACCTGACTTTACTCTCCTCCAGCTTCTAATCTTCTAATGACTCCCACCGGCCCAGTCAATCAGCTTAGGGGTATCAGAGCCAACTCATTCTGTAAAAATCCCACGACCCACAGCAGGGTGGAGATTATGGAGAATGGAGGGACAAACAGGGAATATCTAGATTACACACCTAAATATATCCCAGCAAATGATTAAAATGACAAAACAAACGAACAAAGTCCATCATAAATCCTAGGTCATTTACAAATTAATAAAATTCACACTTGCCCAAAGCTCCTGCAGCACCAAGTTCCAAAAAATAATGAAATATCTATTAAATTTTGAGCAGAACTGATGTAATCACATATTTAAAGATTTAGTCAAAATGCTTTTCATATGTGGGGTGCCTGGGTGGCTCAGTTGATTAAGTGTCTGTCTTCCGCTCAGGTCATGACCCCAGGGCCCTGGGAGGGAGCCCTGCATTGGGCTCCCTGCTCAGTGGGGAGTCTGCTTCTCCCCCACCCCTCCCCACCTCATGCTGTCTCTTGAAATCTTTCTCTCTCTCTCAAATAAATAAAATTTTTTAAAAAATTAAAAATCAATAAAATTAAAAAATAAACTAGAGCATACAACCAGGATATATGGGCAGAAGCTGTTACTGACCTAGAAGAAGAAAGAAAGAAAGAAAGAAAGAAAGAAAGAAAGAAAGAAAGAAAGAAAAGAAAAGAAAAGAGAAAAGAGAAAAGAAAAGGAAGGGAAGGGAAAGGAAGGGAAAGTAAGGGAAAAGAACGGAAAGGAAGGGAAAGGATGGGAAAGGAAGGGAAAGGAAGGGAAAGGAAAGGAAAGGGAGAAAGGTTTTCACATGTAAAAGTAAAGAAAATTATTTCAGATGTCCAAAGATTGGAAAACATATCCTGCACATTGCTTTTAGAAAAAAATTATTTGAGGGGCACCTGGGTGGCTCAGTCGTTAAGCGTCTGCCTTCGGCTCCTGGTGTTCTGGGATCGAGCCCCACATCAGGCTCCTCCGCTTGGAGCCTCCTTCTTCCTCTCCCACTCCCCATGCTTGTGTTCCCTCTCTCACTGGCTGTCTCTCTGTCAAATGAATAAATAAAGTCTTTTTTAAAAAAATTATTTGAAGACATACTAAGGCAAAGTTAAAGAAAAGTGAAAATATTAAGAACTTGAAAACGGAATTTGTAGTAAAAGATTTTGTGTAATGCTTCAATTTGGGCAATGGAGGGTATGCAAATTAGAGTGATATGTTCTTTTTTTTTTTTTCATTTATAGCTGACAAGCACTAAAAGAAATTATGGTATGTATTCCATCAAGTATCCACTCCTAGCACAAGAGGAGAGAATGGGAGGCTCAGAATCTCCACTGAGACAGACCGTTGAAGAAACCATCCTAGTTACTAAGGTACCAGACTAAAAGGTCTTTCCTTCCACTATTGGGCACCAAACTCATTGATCCCATTAGATCATGTTGGATCTGATTGCGTGTGGAGCTTAAGGTAAGGTTTGGCCCCTCATGCTTTACTCAACTGTTCCCATACTGTATCTGCTCTTTCCTCAGTGCTGCATTCTTCACCCCACAATACGCACAAAATATCCTCTGTCTGATTAACTTAAAACAATAACCATGCTGTCCTGCCCCAACACTTTCTAACAATGGCTAGATTTTTTACAGGATTGGGAAACTGTGCAAAGAATCACTGAATAGGGGCGCCTGGGTGGCGCAGTCGTTAAGTGGCTGCCTTCGGCTCAGGGCGTGATCCCAGAGTCTTGGGATCAAGCCCTGTGTCCGTCTCCCTGCTCTGCTGGGAGCCTGCTTCTTCCTCTCCCACTCCCCCTGCTTGTGTTCCCTCTCTCGCTGGCTGTCTCTGTCAAATAAATAAATTTTAAAAATCTTAAAAAAAAAAAAAAAGAATCACTGAATAATCACCACAAAGACCTAGTGTAAGAGAGAATCACACAATGGCCAATTTCATTGTAAAATAACTTAAGAAATGACCTTCTTATTGAATAGTGAAGAAAAAAGTCTGATAGAACATATGCCAGACAATTAACAGTGATTGTCTCTAGGGGTAGGATTATGACAAATTTGTACTTTCCAATTGTAGTTCTATCATTTTTCTCACTTTTTACAAGTATCACGTTATAGACTGTAATTAGAAAAGCCTTTAAAAAATTTTAAAATAAAATGAAATACAAAGGATATAGGAGCTAGTTAAATAACAGCACAAGGAAGCAAACCAACAAATCTAAAATATGGGGTATTTTCCAGGACAATGGACCTAGTTTTTGAAACATGACAACAGGAGTGAAGGGGATGCAGGTTAGCCAAGATTTTAAAAGAGTTAAGGGACAACAAACAAATTTGATGTATTGACCTTGTTCATATCCTGATCTAAACAAATCCTCTAAAATATGATATTTTTTAGATAATAAGGAAAATTTTATTGTGAACTGGATGATACCAAATTGTGTCAGACATAATTATAGTACTGTGGCTATGTAAATAAGGCCCATATTATTAGAGATGCATGCCAAAGTATGTGGGGGGCAATGATATGATTACTGGAATTTGCTTTTATTTATTTTTTATTTTTTTTAAAGATTTTATTTATTTATTCAACAGAGATAGAGACAGCCAGCGAGAGAGGGAACACAAGCAGGGGGAGTGGGAGAGGAAGAAGCAGGCTCATAGCGGAGGAGCCTGATGTGGGGCTCGATCCCATAACGCCGGGATCATGCCCTGNTGAAGGCAGACGCTTAACCACTGTGCCACCCAGGTGCCCCTGGAATTTGCTTTTAAAAGACAAAAGAGGGGTTCCTGGCTGGCTCAGTTGGAACAACATGAGACCCTTGATCTCACAGTCATGAGTCCGAGCCTCACGCTGGGCATAGCGATTACTGAAAAAATAAATAAATGAACTTTAAAAATAGTTTCAAAAAAAAAGAAATAGATACTTATGTGGGAAAATTTGACAATTATTAAATCTGGGTGAAGGATATATGGGGTTCAATGAATTATTCTCCTTATCTTCATATATGTTTATCCATTTTCATAATTTAAATTTTGAAATAAAACTGAAAACACTATTTTTAAGGACTTAAATTATTAGTTTTTGTAACTGTGGAAGAGAAATGATCCACCAGTAGTAGAAATTACCTCTCATCAAGTCTCACTGTTTACAGGCACACCTCAGAGATATTGCAGGTTTGGCTCTGGACCACAGCAATAAAAGAATATTACAACAAAGCAAGTCAAATTAATTTTTTTGTTTCCCAGTTTATATAACAGCTACGTTTACACTACACTGTAGTCTATTTGATGTGCAACAGCATTATGTTTTAAAAAAATGTATGTACCTTAATTTAAAAATACTTTATTGCTAAAAAGAGTCATAATCTTTTTTTTTAAGATGCCATTTTTATTTATTTGACACAGAGAGAGAGAGCACAAGCAGCGGGAGCAGCAGGCAGAGGGAGAGAAAGAAGCAGATTCCCCACTGAGCAGGGAGCCCGATGTGGGGCTCGATCCCAGGACACTGGGATCATGACCCGAGCCAAAGGCAGATGCTTAACGACAAGCCACCCAGGCGCCCCCCTAGGATCATGATCTGAACCCAAGGCAGACACTTAACCAACTAAGTGTAAATCATATTCTAAATCCTTTGTTATCATTTCAACTATCTTCGCACTCAGGTGCCCCAGAACTTCTTTCAATCCTCTCAAACCCTGCTGCTGCTCCATCAACTAAGTGTAGGTTATATTCTGAATCCTTTGTTGTCGTTTCAACTATCTTCACAGCATCCTTACCAGGAGTAGATGCCATCTCAAGAAACCACTTTCTTTGCTCATCTATAATAAAGAACTCCTCTCGCATTAAAGTTTGATCAAGAGATCACAGAAGTTCAGCACCATGTTCAGGCCCCAATTCTAATTCTAGTTCTCTTGCTGTTTCCACCACATCTGCATTGACCTCCCTCCCCAGAGTCTTGAACCCCTTGAAGTCATCCACCAGGGTTGGAATCAACTTCTTCCAAACTCTGGTTAATGTAGATATTTTGACCTCATCCCATGAATCACAAATGCTCGCAACTGGCATCCAGAACTGTGAATCCTTTCCGGAAGGTTTTCAATTTACTTGCCCAGATCCATCAGAGAGATGTGGCAGCTGTAGCCTTACAAAGTGTATTTCTTCAATAATAAGACTTGAAAGTCAAGATGACTCCTTGATCCATGGGCTGCAGAATGGATGCTGTGTTAGCAGGCATGGAAACAACATGGATCTCCTTGTCAATCTCGGTCAGAGCTCTAGGGTGACCAGGTGCATTGTCAATGAGCAGTACTGTTTTGAAAGGTATCTTTCTTTTTTTCCCAGATTAGTGGATCTCAAGAATGGGCTTACAGTATTCAGTAAAGCATGTTGTAAGTGGATGTGCTGTCGTCCAGGCTTTGTTGTTCCACTGACAGAGCACAGGCAGAGTAGATTCAGCCTAGTTCTTAAAGGCTCCAGGATTTTCGGAATGGTAAATGAGCATTGGCTTCAACTGAAAGTCAGCAGCTGCATTAGCCTGTCCTCTGAGCCTTTGAAGCCAGGTACTGACTTCTCCTCGCCAGCTATGAAGGTCCTAGATGGCATCTTCCACTATACGGCTGTTTCATGTACACTGAAAACCTGTGGTTCAGTGGAGCCACCTTCGTGAATGATCTCAGCTCGATCTTCCGGAGAGCTCACGGCAGCTTCTGCGTCAGCCCTTGCTGCCTCACCTTGCAGTGTGATGTTGTGGGGCTGGCTGCCTTCCTTAAACCTCCTGAACCAGCCTCTGCTAGCTTCACATCCCCTCCCTCCGCCTTCACAGAATGGAAGAGAGTGAGGCCCTTGCTCCGGATTAGGCTTTGGCTTAAGGGAAGGTTGTGGCTATTTGATCTTCTATCCAGACCACTCAGACTTTCTCCATTTCAGCCGATAAAGCTGTTTCACTTTCTTACCATTCATGTGTTCACTGGAGTAGCACTTTGTAATTTCCTTCAAGAAACTTTCCTTTGCATTCACAACTTGGCTAACCGTTTGGGGCAAGAGGCCTACCTTTTGGTCTATCTCAGCTTTTGACATGTCTTCCTCACTAAGCTTAATCATTTCTAGCTTTTAATTTTAAGCGAGAGGCATGTAACTCTTTCTTTCATGTCAACACTTAGAAGCCATCATAGGGTTATTAAATGGCCTTATTTCGATATTGTTGTGTCTCAGGGAATAATACGGAGGTTCAAAGAGAGGGAGAGAGACAGGGGAACAGCCAATTGGTGGAGCAGTCAGAACACACACAACATTTAACAATTAAGTTTGTCATCCTATATGGGCGAAGTTCATGGCACCCTGCATGCCTGTATTGTCTTTCAAAGACCTTATCACCCCATGTTAACTTTGCTTTAAAATAAGTGCATGCAATATGTTTCCATTATGTACAAACTGCAAAGAAAAAATAATCTAAGGATATAAATATTAGCCATAATAATAATAGTTAACATTTATTGCATGCTTATGTGCTAGGCAGCATACAGCATTTTCTAAGAATTAGTTCATTTAATCTTCAGATTAGCCTCATGAGAAAGATGTCAGGATAACTTCAGTGGGAATGAGGTGGGAGTTCTGGGCAAACTAACTCAGACCTATGGATCTGAAGTCTTAGCTGCTGCAGTGTAATGCAATGTTCAACTCTGCGGCAGTCTGCCTTGAGAATAATATAGACTATCTGGACCTCATCATCTATTAAAGAGAGCCACAAAATGAAAAAGTCTTTTTTTTTTAAAGATTTTATTTTTATTTATTCGACAGAGATAGAGACAGCCAGCGAGAGAGAGAACACAAGCAGGAGGAGTGGGAGAGGGAGAAGCAGGCTCATAGCGGAGGAGCCTGATGTGGGGCTCGATCCCATAACGCCGGGATCACGCCCTGAGCCGAAGGCAGACGGCCNCCAACCGCTGTGCCACCCAGGTGCCCCATAAAATGAAAAAGTCTTAAAAGGACTTTCACTTTGTCATTAAATGATATCTACATTCCCTGTAACTGAACAGTTGATCTTTGCTACTAGACTTAAAACATGGACCTACGTGCCAAGATGTCCAGACAAACCCAGTTCCAATGTGTCACAAGATACTTAGGATGCACGACAAAGGGAGCTTGTCGAATAAGCATATATGTTTTTCATGAAGTGGTTGTCTTCAGCCTCAATTTGGCGATTATGCAGGGCCATCCCAGCTCCAAATCTTCCAATTAAATCTGCTGAGTCCTTCTAACCATATGGAAAGAAACAATCCTACACACACTAGATTCTTCGGTGATTAATATTTAGATAGTTAGTAAATGCTGTTCTTTGATTTTATTCTTTTATGATCGACCTACCGACAGAGCACAAAGACTTAACTTTGGCTACTGAAAATAATTTAAACATTAATCCTAGTATTGAAAAATGAATTTACAACTGAAAAATTTAGATGGTAGAAGGGAAAAGAGATGAGCAAAGGGAAGAATAGAGGCACTGATATTATCTTGGTACAAGGTAAGGAGCAAGAACACTGCCAAGTAGCAATGGAATATGAGATAAGTGTTTAAGTATATGCCTTAACGTTAGAAGGCTTACATGTAGCAAAACTAAAAATGGTGACATTCACCAACTATCAAAAGTCAAGTTGAGGGGCACCTACGTGGCTCGGTCTGTTAAGCGTCTGCCTTCGGGTCAGGTCATGATCCCAGGATCCTGGAATCAAGTCCCACACCGGGCTCCCACTCAGCAGGGAGTCTGTTTCTCCCTCTCCCTCTGCCCCTCCCCAGCTCATGCTGTCTCTCACTCTCTCACTCTTGCTCTCTCAAGTAAATAAAATCTTTTTTTAAGTTTAAAAATAATAATAATATACGCAACTAATGAAGCATCAAACTTTACATCGGAATCTGGGGATGTACTGTATGGTGATTAACACAANGTAAATAAAATCTTTTTTTAAGTTTAAAAATAATAATAATAATGTATCGATATTGGTTCATTAATTGTAATGAATAATACATACTAATGCAAGATGTTAATAATAAGAGAAACTGGGGGTGAGGTTTATGGAAACTGTATTATTTTTATAATNTAAAAATAATAATAATAATGTATCGATATTGGTTCATTAATTGTAATGAATAATACTAATGCAAGATGTTAATAATAAGAGAAACTGGGGGTGAGGTTTATGGAAACTGTATTATTTTTATAATTAGTAAATCTAATGTTATCCTAAAAAATAAAGTTTATTTTTAAAATATCAAGTGGGGCAAAAGACAAACTAGTAAAAATACAAAATAATAAACTGACAAGGTTTCTATCATCACATTATTTGTAATAATAAAAACCTAGAAAAAATTAAGAACAACTCAAATATCCACTGAGAAGTGATTCACTAAGAAGTGAGAAAAATCTTTATGTGCCAATGTGAAAATACTTTCCAGTATATACATTAACTGATCAAAGCTGCCTTTTACGTATAAAAGGGAGGGAATATAGGGGTGCGTGGGTGGCTCAGTCAGTTAAGCATCTGCCTTCAGCTCAGGTCATGATCTCAGGGTTCTGGGATCAAGCCCCGCATCAGGCTCCCTGCTCAGTGGGGAGCCTGCTTCCCCCTCTCCCTCTGCCTGCTGCTCCCTCTGCTTGTGCTCTCTCTCACTCTCTCTCAAATAAATAAATAAAACCTTTAAATAAAATAAAATAAACCTTTAAAAAAAAGAGAGAGAGAGAGAGGGAATATAAATACACACACAGAAAACGTTTTGGTATATCTGTAAATCAAAACAAAACACTGGAAAAATAAACCAAAATCCAACATTACCCTGTGGGTAAAAGAAGAAAAAAGGTGAAGAGGCAGTGATAAATGCAAGATTTTTTTTTTATACATTGGATTATATAGTTTTGACTTTAGAGTCATTTGTTTTACTTATTCAAAAAATAATGTTTAAACAAAATAGAGTAGAAATGAGAAAAAAAGGGGAAAAGCAAACCTGAAAACAAAACAAATGAACCTATCTGAAGATTAACTTGTGGGTAAAACCATATAGAGAAATAAACTATTGAGGCAATTTTATGACACAGATTTGACGGAACAAACTTAGTAAGATATATTCTAAGGACAAAAAGGAATACAAAGAAACTTTAAACTTCATTGAGTATTCTCACTACTAAAAGTAATATTTAAATTGTCATTTTGACACTAGCAGGAGAAATAAATAAGTAGTTATGGTAATGAGATTAGAAACCAAACTTTCCATTATTAAAGAAAAGAGATACAAGGATAAAATCTAAGTTATGTAAAAGCCTTGGAAGGATAAATTTGAATTGCAAGTATCCGTGGCGATGCATTATTTATTTTTCTTTGGGCCACTGATGAAGTCTAAAATCTATGGAAAAGTCGGAACAGCAACACAGAGTATTCATCTCACTAGACTGTGGCTTCCAGACACCATTCCCCACAAAAGTAATTAGACATCATGCAAAAATAGCTAGAACTGGATCTGAAGAAGGAAATGTCTGGGACCTTGAGGAAAAAGCAAGGAAGCTACCTAAAATTGACAAGGTCACTTCAAAAGGAAACAAAAGCCAATTTAAAAGGATCTTCATTGGCTGTAAATGGTACAATGTCAGTATCAAAAAGAAAAAAATACTGCACTGATTAAACATATGGAACAAATAAAAAATCCATGAGTTCTGGGGCACCTGGGTGGCTCAGTCAGTTAAGCATTTAACTCTTGATTTTGGCTCAGGTCATGATGTCAGGGTCATGACCACATTGGGCTCTGCACTGGGTGTGGAGCCTGCTTAAAATTCTTTCTCTCCCTCTGCCTCCTCCCTCTCTCTCCAAAAAAAAATTTTTTTTTAATTTTTCAAGTTCACATCAATACCAAAAAACAGAGAAAAGAAAACTAAAATAAATAATTTCTCAGTTCACAATTGGAAGGAGCTTAAGCAGTAACTCCTTACTCTGAAAATTTATCATGTCTACCTTATAAAACTGTATATCAGGTAAACAAGTAGTCCTCACTAGTAAGAAAAAGTCTCTCCTTATGGAAGATTTTCAACTAATGAATATAAAAGGAATGAGAGAATTCAAAAATCACCATTTGTAAGTCCTAATAAAATAACTGATTTTGGAAATAATAATACTAAGATCATTAAGAAAAAGAGGGGTACCTGGGTTGCTCAGATGGTTAAGCATCTGCCTTCAGCTCAAGTCATAATCTCAGGGTTCTGGGATCAATCCCTGCATCAGGCTCCCTGCTCAGCAGAGAGTCTGCTTCTCCCTCTCCCTCATCCCCTCCCCACTGCTCGAGCTCCCTCTCTCTCTCTCTCAAATAAATAAATTAATAAGGTCTTTAAAAAAGAAAAAAAAAAGAAAGAAAAGAAAAGAAAAAGATAGGTAATTATACAAATGGAAAGATAGGGAAGTCACAATTTTAGCTTTGACAGATATTATGAGCTTCCCCGATGTGATGCAATATGAAATATTCTTGTAAAAAAGTTGAACCTGAATCAAGCCAAGTTACAGATCAAGCATCTGATATTCAGGAAGTATGGGGGATAGGGGAACAAATGAAATGACACCATAAAGACGCATTTGTGGAACATTTTACAGGACAGCTGGCTCAGTTTCTTCAACAAACCAATGGCATGGGAAATCCAGGGCAGGGAGGGAGAGGAGAGACTATTCTAGATAAAAAGATTTAGGTAACAACATCCAAATACAACATGTGGGCCTTATTTCAGTCCCCGTTGGAAAAAAAAAAAGTATTTTTCAGGCAAAGGAGGAAAATTTAATATGGACCTGCTATCAAATGATATTAAGAAAGTACTGTTAACTCCTTTAGGTATCATGACAGACAGAATAATGGTCTCCAAAGATGTCCATGTTCTCATCCCAGAAACCTGTATGTTTGCCACTCCCCCTGCTTGTGCTCTCTCTCTCGCTATCTCTCTCTGTCAAATAAACAAATAAAATATTTTTAAATTTTTTATAATTTAAAAAAATTAAAAAAGAAATTCTCTCCCATTAAAATTTTCATTATGTACTGGGCACTTGCTAAACTTTACTGGGCAGTTCCAGGCATCGAGTGCTGTCCACAAATTCAGTTAACCCTCATTTCAACCCTGAGAGTTACAGGTGGGGAAACTGAGACACAAGGAGAAGTAAAAAGCCACTTGGCCGCATTCTTGCAGTTGGGAAGTGGTGGGTCTCAGCTCAAACCCAGGCCCCTGGCCCCAGAATGTCTTATCTGCCTGTCAGTAATTATTTCGCATCAGAAAAAACAAACACGGTGTTAACAATATCATATACTCCATTAATTCCCTACAAAAATTGAGATTAAGAAACTGGTGTTGATATTTTAGCATTTGAACTTGGCTCTTACGGTGAAATGCCTGAGCCTAATGGTACAGGCTGAGCATTACCGAACGAAGATGATGGCTTTTATATTCCTGAGCTTCGAAGGCAAACCTGGCATCCAGCTCCAAGGTGCTGCCTGGGGTTTGCCCGGTTCTGTGTTGGAGGCTATAAATAGATACATCAAATGCCAGATACTTAATCCGCAGCAGCTCTTGATAATATGACAATCCCATTTGCAAAGGGCTTTCTCTACCCAATTGAATTGGCCCCATGAAGTAATCCTGTTGAAAACAAAAACCTGTCTGAGAGGCCCAGGAAGAGTTGCACATTATTTGCATAGATTTGCATATTAATTCATAGCTGGTGAAATACCGCATCAAGGCGTGGATTTCTCCAGGCTACTGAAATCCAAGGAGGCAAATATTTTGAACCAATCAATTTAATGGATTAGGACTAGCCTCTCTCTCTGCTACTCACTTCTCCCCTTCAGAAGAAAACAAATAGTAAGGCTTTACCCCAATCCCAGATTTTACCTGGAAATGCTAATGAGGGGGGGAGTGAAGGGGGTGGATTAACCTGGATGTACTTTGGTTGGGGAGCCTGAGGAAAGGAGTCAAGGCACACACTTCAAGCCAAGAGCCAGCCCAGATCCAAGTTAGCATCCTTCATTGAGCACCAGATCCTACAAAGGAAGCCCAGACCAAGGGCAGTGGTCACGGGGCTTCTCCATACTATCTGTCCGCTCTGCTGTTCCTTCTCAATTTCCTTATCTGACTCCCCTCCACCCACCTCTGCATTCCCTTTATTCCCATCCTTCTTATCTCTCATGCTCTTTCCCTCATGTCAGTGCCCCTGTCCCCGTACAACAGAGGTAACAACAGCATTCACCTCAAGGATTAACGAGAGGAGGCCCAGTACTCTACTTTTTTCTCAAAAATTTTATTGAAAGGTAGCAGATGGGGCGCCTGGGTGACTCAGTCAGTTGAGCACCCAACTCTTGATTTCGGTTCAGGTCATGGTCTCAGGGTTATGAGATCGAGCCCATCACCCTCTGCACTCAGTGCACAGAATCTCCTTGGGATTCTCTCTCCCTCTCCCTCCGCCCCTTCCCACCACTCACGCTCTCTATCTCTCTCTAAGATAAATGCATAGAATCTTACAAAAGAAAGGCAGGTAGCATACGTGACAAATTCAGGACACAAATTTGGATTCTTCTTGGCTCACATCTTATTTGACTTTACTATATACTGAAGGGATGCCCGGGTGCCTCAGTCGGTTAAGCGTCTGCCTTCGGCTCGGGTCATGATCCCAGGGTCCTAGGATTGAGTCAGGTGCCCTGCTCAGTGAGGAGGCTGCTTCTCCCTCTGCCTACTGCTCCCCCTGCTTGTGCTCTCTCTCACTCTCTCTGACAAATAAATAAAATAAAAATAAAATCTTTAAAATATACATATATTGAAAAAATATTTCTGATTCAGCAATGACTTGTGAATAAAAAGTTCCAAAAAATAGGTAATATTTTCAGGTAAATAGCTAAATGAGAATGATGAATATTAAAACCTAAGTGGCTAGGATTACAAGGATTTGTAAAACAAATCATGGGTAACTGACACCCTAACAATATCGCTTACCACTACCCTTGACATGCACTAAATAACCAAGAAAGTTCGCGGTTTGTCTGGGTTGTCTGTTGCTGCATACGGAAGTCTCCCATGACTTGGCAGCTTAAAATAGCCATTGGCTTGCTCACAGTTCTGTGAGCCAGGAATCCAGAGAGGGCTCAGCTGGTGGCTTTTCTGCTGCTCATTCACTCAGCGGCATTCAGCTAGTGGCGGAACTGCAATGGAATTTTCAAGAAAGCTTCATTCCTTTTTATGGTACCTCCATGCTTTTTTCCATGTGGCCTCTCTCTTTTCACACAGCGAGCTTGGGCTTCCTTCCAGCATGGTGTTCTCAAGGGCATCAAACTTCTTACAGCCCCATTCAAAAGGAAGCATTCCAGAGAGGAAGTCAGAAGCAGCCAATCTCTGAAGGCAGAGCCTCAAGGTTACACTGTGTCCCTTCCACTGCATTCCGATGATCAAAAGGAGGCCCAAGGCTACTACAGATTCAAAGGGAGGGGGACAGGCTCCAGCTCCTGATGGGAAGTGGCAAAGAACCAGCAGACAGCTTGAATCCATTGCACTGTGGTCTGGCAACCTTGTCCACTTCTATGCCCTGACTGTGTGGGTATCTTCTAAACCGTTAGCTCTGGTCCCGAGACTCCTCCTGAGCCTGGAATCGCAGACCTTTCCCAAACCCTGACCTGGGCATGTCCTCATCTCTCTCTTCAAGTCTTCAAGGCTCCCACTGCCTATGGAAGGGAATTCAGATTCCCTAGCTTGGCATTCGGGACCCATCACAAATTGCTGCCCTCTGCAGCCCAACCTCTGACCACTATGTGCATGCACGTGAACACACATACCTCCTTCTGCAGACACTCTCGTACAAGTGAGTGCACACACACACACACACACACACCTTTACATCGTGACGACCCAGAAACACCAGCATGTCCTGCTCACCAAACAAAGCCATGTTTTGTAGGTAACTGCTGTTAGAGGCAGTGGTTCCCCCTCAACAGAGCCTAGGAGGCTCTCAGGAGGAGGCGGCCAGAGGCGGATACCTACTGGGTTTTGGTGTCTGAGCTCAACGTGGTTTAAAGCAGGTCTTTTAATACGGTTTAGGACTGGTGGCCGCTGCAAGGCAGGAGCCTTAGAACGAGTCTCTACTAGTAAACTGTTGTTCGGTAAGTAGACTTTTTGCCCAGGGGAGCAGCCAGTGCTTCTGAGAACAGAGCTATGTGCCCAAACGTGCGATCTCTTGTTTAAATAAATCGGTTTTCAGGAATTTCCAAAGCAAATGTTGAAATATTTAATGGTTTGCAGCCTCATCTTCCGGGGCAAGAACTTTCTGGAGTATATGGTAGTCATGCTGACACAGGTGGCTTCAGTCTTCCGTCCTGTTAAGCCACCACCTTCTCAGTCTTGGACACAGGCAGTCACCCTTACCCACCTCGGCCAGACTCAGTAGCCTTGCTCTTCCCCAAACACTGCGTTTCACATCCTCGCCCTCTTTCCTGAAAGTTTATTTTCTCCCATTATAAATGAAATGCATGCTCATCACTGCAAAGTTTAAAAATGAAAAAGATTAAAAGAGGTCATAATGCACCCATGGGGGCAAAGGGAGTGAGATGGGGACTGGATTATTTTCCTAGGGCTGCCAGTAACAAATACCACAAACGCAGTGGCTTAAAACAAGAAATTTATCCTCTCGCAGTTCCAGAGGCTAGAAGTCTGCAGTCAAGGAGTCGTTGGCATTGGTTCCCTCCAGAGGCCGCGAGAATCTGTTCCATGCTTCTCCTCCCACTTCTGCTGACTCCCAACCACTTCTGAAAGTCCCTGGTTTGGGGCTACATACCTACTGGGCTTCTGCTCCAATGTTCACACGGCCTTCCTCTCTCTGTACGTGTCTCTGTGTGTCCGCTCCTTGACTTACAAGGACACCAGTCACTAGACTTACGGCCCACCCCAAATCCACGTTCTCATGTCAAGATCCTTAATTACATTCACAAAGACCCTATGTCCAAACAAAGCTCCCACTCCAACATTCCAGGTGGCATGAAGTCTGGAAGGCCACTACTGATCCACTCTAGGGGTGCAGGAGACCCAAAACCTCATCTACCTTGTCGGGAAGCCAAGGGATAATGCTTGAAATCAAGAAATCAAGAAATGCCGACCTGAGCACGTTATCTTGACCTAGAAGGAAAAAATTAAAGGCGCAAAGAGGGTTTCCCAGGAGAGCAGGGAGAAGTTGGATGGAGGAAAGCTCTTTTTTTTTTCTTTTTTACTAGCTCCCTGGTTTAGTATGAAAGGACATCATTCAGGAACCACCAGATGGGGGAGATGCACGGGACAAGGTGCGTGGGAACGGGGCAGAGCCTTCACGCCCTCTCAGAGGCCGCTCTCCCTGCATCTCCGTGTGCTCAGCCCCCACAAGCTCTGACCTTGCTTCTTCACCCCTACACTTGCCAGCACCTCTTGACTCTACGTTAGCAAATTGCGGCTTCTGATAACCCAAAACAAAGAAGAAAGTCACCCATATGGCTTTTCTTCCTTCTGTTTTTCTGGACTATCTAGAAGGTTTTTTTTTTTTCATTTCGAATAAATGAAAATCCTTATTACCCACTGACAGAGTAGCACATTGGTGTATGTCTTCTCTCCAAATTTTTTGAGTTGATCATACTGTATATGTAACAGTGAAAGCTGTTTAGTTCCATCTAACTTCATAATATAAGCATATCTCCATGTTACTATTTTTTATGATTTATTTATTTATTGGGGGGATACTGCGAGTGGGAGGGGAGGGGGGGGACAAGCAGACTGCACACAAACACAGGGCTTGATCCCCCCACCCAGATATCATGACCTTAGAAGAACCAAGAGTTAGATGCTTGACCAAATGAGCCACGCAGATGCCCTCATGTTATTTTTAAATCATAATAAACATTATCAAAATTGGCTACATAAAATCCCACCTAATAAAAGGTCCATCATTTACTGTACATTGGTTCCTATTTTTTCCACATTATAAATAACACTGAAATAAGTATCTCTGAGCAGTTCCTTGTTTGTTGTATTCAGATTACTTCCCTAAAACAAAACAAGTTCTAGAAAGTTACATTACAGGAATGTAAATATTTTGAAGATTTTGGATATATCTGCCAAATTACCCTCTGGAGGGGTGCCTGGGTGGCTCAGTCGGTTAAGCATCTGCCTTTAGCTCAGGTCATGACCCCGGGGACCTGGGATCGAGTCCTGCGTCCTGCGTCTGGCTCCCAGCTCAGCAGGGAGTCTGCTTCTCCCTCTCCCTCTGCCTGCTGTTCCCCCTGCTGTGCTCTCTCTCATTTTCTCTCTCTCTGTCAAATAAATAAATAAAATCTTTTTTAAAAAAAAATTTACCCTCTGGAGCGGGGAGAGGTACCAATCTGTCCTACCACCAGATCATGTAAAACGCATGCCCTGTAGATCTTGCTCCTCAGCCTTCTCAGTGAAAGCCTGTTTCATAGGATACTGCATAGACGTCCCCTGCTGCCCCAAATGTTACCTATACAGACGGTCCCTGACTTAGGATGGCTTGACATGATTTTCTGACTTTACAATGTTGCAAAAGCAATATGCATTCAGTAAAAACCATACTTTGAACGTTGAATTTAATCTCTTCCTGCACTAGCAACACACGGTACAATACTCTCTCGTGACACTGGCCGCCAGCAGAGAGCCCCAGCTTCTGGTCAGCCACGCGATCACAAGGGTAAACTACCGACATACCTGCCGCTACGCTGTACCTACACAGCCATTCTGTTTTTCGCTGTTAGTGCAGTGTTCAATATATTACGTGAGCTATTCAATACTTTCTTATAGAGTAGGCTTTGTGTACGATGATTTTGCCCAGCTGTAGGCTCATGTAAGTGTCCTGAGCACATTTAAGGTAGGTGAGGCTAAGCTATGATATGTGGTAGGTAAGGTGTATTCAATGCATTTTTCAACTTACGATATTTTCAGTGTAGGATGGGTATACTGGGATGTAACCCCATCATAAATTAACGAGGATCTAGAGTCCCCAAGCAAAGGATTCTGAGATTACCCACACAGCTTACCAACGAGAAGTAAACTGTCTTTAAAAAAAAAGAGTTTACCTACTCATTTGAGACAGAGAGATACAGAGAGAGAGCGCATGAGCAAGGGGAGAGCAGGAGAGGGAAAGGGAGAAGTAGACTCCTTGCTGAGCAGGGAGTCCAATGTGGGGCTCGATCCCAGGACCAGGAGATCATGACCTGAGCCAAAGGCATATGCTTAACCATCTGAGCCACCCAGGTGCCCCAAAGTAAACTGTCTTTCAATGCTCACCTCCAACCAGCCAATAGAAGCAGAAAACTGAAGGTTTTATACACACACACACACAATTTCCTTTTTTTTAAGATTTTTTAAATTTATTTATCTGTCAGAGAGAAAGAGAGAGCACAAGCAGGAGGAGTGGCAGGTGGAGGGAAAGGCTCTGGCTGAGCAAGTAGCCCAATGTGGGACTCGATCCCAGGACCCTGGGATCATGAACCGAGCCGAAGGCAGACGCTTAACCAACTGAGCCACCTAGGTGTCCCAGAAAGCTGAAGTTTTTAATGGAGAGATCTATAAAGGGAGGTAAGTCATCAGCCTGGTGCGAAGTATTGTGACATTTCCCTTCTTCAAGCCAAGAGAACCGTCATAGAGACAGAAGGTGACTTCAAGGGAGACTGTCTTCCTTCCTCCAGGTATGACTGAGCTAAGAAAGTCACAGACCACCTTATGCATATGAACAGAAAGCTGAACAACTGCCAGATGCCCAACCAGTACGCATTTCTTCCTTAGTAACAGATCGCAGGTTTTACTCAGTGCACGATGCATCCAGAAAAAGACTACATTCCCTGGCCTCCTTTGCAACTAGATATGCCCCAGCCAATGCAGTGGAAGCAGGGTTTCTGGGTAAGCTCTTTAAAGGGAAATAACTAAAAGGATTCTTATCCTCCTTTGTCCTTCCTCCTTCCTCCTTTGGGATGCTTGGAATGCAGCCAGGAAGCCTGGCGTTCTGGCAGCCATCTTAGACCATGAAGCGAAGGGCTTAAAAATGGTGGAATATCTACAGAAGCAGCCCAGATCCCTAACGATCATGGGGCCACCATGTAAGTCCCAGACTGTTTACCTCTGAACTTAATGTACATGAAAGACACTGAACTCATGTGTTTAAACCACCTTACAGTGTTTGTTTCGGTTTGTTATTTCGGATTTGTAGGAAAGTTGCAAACATAATACAGCGACTTTCCATATTCTCCCAACCGGTTTCTCCTAATGTGAACACCTTACGTTACTGGGCTTCATTTGTCAAGGTTAAGAATCCAACATTAGTACATTACTGTAAACTTGGATTTCAACAGCTTTTTCACGAATGTTTGTCTTTCATTCCGGTATCCCATCAGGATGCTACAGCACTTAGTCACCATGCCTCCTCAGTCACCTCTGAGTGAGAAACCAGTGAGTTTCTCAGTCTTTCCTCTGGCTTTTCATGACCTTGACCTTTGAAGAATACTGGTCGGCTATTTTTAAGACTGTTCCTCCATTTGACTTTGCCTGATGTTTTCTCATGAGAGACCGGGTTTAAGAGTTTGTTGGAAGAATACCACAGGGTGAAAGCGCCCTTCTCACTGCGTCGCACGGGGGTTGACATGAGGTCAGCACGAATTATCACTGGTGACCTGGACCTTGATCACTTGGCTAAGATGGCATCCACCAGGTTCCTTCACTGTAAAATTGTTGTTTTTCCATCCTCACGCATTTGAAAGTGAGTCACCAAGTCCACCCCACACTCAAGGGGGAAGAAACTAAGCCCCGTCTCTTGGCAAGATGGGATATCTACATAAATTGTTTGGAATTATCCTGTAAGGTTTATTCCTTCTCTCCCATTTACTTATTTACTCATTCATTCATTCATTCATTCATCCAATCATTTGTTTATAATCATGTATTTGGGTTATAATCTAATACTATTGTTATTTACTTTGTTGCACAAATTGTTCCCATTTTGGCCATTGGGAGCCCTTTCAGACTCTGGCTCCTAAGTCCTCTTAGGACACACCCTCCTCCACTGTTTGTTTTTAGTTTCATTTTGTCCTGGCTGTTTGACCACCTTTACTTTAGCAGCTACCCAATGCTCCAGGCTTATCTTGTACTTTCCCTGCCCCAGTCCTGGAATCAGCCATTTCTCAAGCCTTTGCTCCTTTTGTTGCAGAAGGGTATTTAGAAACTAAGATGTGGGCTTCAAGTGTGCTCCTTGACCCTGGAGTGTCACTCTTCCAGACCCTCTCAGCAGGCGGAGCCAGGAAATGTACGTACATATACAAACTGATGCTTAATATTAAGCCAGCTTATGGGGCAGAGGGCATTGCTTTATACTGCCGAACTTTTGAGCATTCTTGGAAAAGTGTAATGCATATCCCCTGGAGTTTGGGGTCTGCCTGCAAACACAGACACTGATGTCTCCTTCCCATCTAGAGAACCTGCAAGTGATGGGTGGGCTCTATAGGCAGGAAATAAGAGGGCTGGCTGGAATTTCCCCTGACGACAGCGGTGAGGCATAGCCTTCTCTCTCAACGTTTGTGGAGTGGCAAAGATGGGTTAAGTTTTCTCATGGAACCTCATGGGTGCTGAGGAAAGCATCAGGGCTTGAGCCAACCCAAGTCTTCTGTGTCTAAGAAGGCAACCTGCTAGAGAAAAGCGACCCCAGCGGGGAGATTTTGGGGGCATGTATTACTGGGTACATTTGCTAGACAAAATACAGGTTTCCCCGTTAAACTAGAATTTCGGACAAACGACAAATACATTTTTTGTATTAATATGTCCCAAAGAAATATTGCTTATCTGCAATTCCAATTTGACGGGAGTCTTGCATTTTTATTTGCTAAATCTGGCATCCCCACACTGGGGACAGAAGGTGAAACTGGGGTTGCCAGGGCTTGGCTAGAGGAAGCATCATCACATCAGAAAAGTACAAAGCCCTGAGCTCCTGGGTACTCTCCGGGTCTGCTCCCACATGGCCTCTCATAGAAAGGGCCTCGTCCGCCAAGAAAAATCTATAAACAGCACAAGGTCAATAAACCTGGTACACCTAGTTATCCTTCAGAAGGCAGCTCCAGTGTCACATGCTCTCTGAAGTTTCCTTAGCTCGGCCCCAAGCCAAATAAACAGCTCTTCAGCCCTGTTCTCCAGAACACGGTGCGCAGGCTTCTGTGCAGGCCCAGCAACCTAAGGAAGAGTTGGGCGTTGTTTTATTTGTTTGTTTTTAGAGAGAGGAAAGGGGGAGGGGACGAGAGAGACTTTTTTTTTTTAAGATTTTATTTATTAATTTGACAGAGAGAGACAGCCAGTGAGAGAGGGAACAGAAGCAGGGGGAGTGGGAGAGGAAGAAGCAGGCTCCCAGCAGAGGAGCCTGATGTGGGGCTCGATCCCAGAACGCTGGGATCACGCCCTGAGCCAAAGGCAGACGCTTAATGACTGCGCCACCCAGGCGCCCCAGCAAGAGGGACTCTTAAGCAGGCTCCACACCCAGCGTGAAGCCCCACTCGGGGCTCGAACCACAACTCTGAGATCATGACTGGAGCCGAAATCGAGAGTCCGATGCCTAACCGACTGAGCCACCCAGGCGCCCCAGGGTCGGGCATTGCTGGTAAATTGCTGGGCGGTTGCTCTGCAGTTCTCCGAGATCTCCATGCACAGAGCTCTCGCTCTGTCCATCTCCTGGGCTCAGTGGCCACTACAGGCACAAATAGCGTCTGCAGAGGCTCTAAGAATGTTTGTTCAATGAACAAGAGAATAAATGAATGATTGCTCCCATTTCAGAAATGGAGGAGCCAAGAAATTCAATTCAATGCCACATACTTTTTGGTCTATTTATTTATTTTTCAGATTTTATTTATTTATTTGAGAGAGAGCACAAGCAGGGGGAGGGGCAGAGGGAGAGGGACAAGCAGACTCCCTGAAGAGAAGGGAGCCCGACGTGGGGCTCGATCACAGGACCCCAGGATCATGACCTGAGCTGAAGTCAGACACTTAGCCAACTGGGCCACCCAGGTGCCCTGAGGTTTTTTATTTATTTAAGTCGTCTCTACACCCCCACATGGGGCTTGAACTCATGACCCCGAGATTAAGAGTCCCATGCTCCTCCGACTGAGCCAGCCAGGAGCCCCATTTTTTCCTTTTGTAATGGGTCTCCCAAGAACAAGGAAAATGAATGCTATTTCAGAAGCCAGAGTGGAAGACACGTGCAGTAACAGGACGAGACTTCTGCTGTGAAGGACACTGAACACAGCCCTTCCTAGTCTGGGGCCAACGTAGCATCGAGGAGGGCAGGTTTTCCTCCTCCACCCAGCTGCAGCCTTTTGAGGGGTAGAAAGAGCCCCTCGAAAAATGGAAGTCAAAGGTTCCAGGTTCCATTCTGACTGTGACCCTGGGCAAATCGCTCTGCCTCCCGTTTTCTCCTCTGTGAAGTGCCAGGGATAATCTGTACTAAGCAATCTCTAAAGTGCTTTGAGCTTGCTTCTCTGCTCATTCATCAGTCAGCCTGTGTGGGGGCCCTTCCGCGAAGACCTCTGGGGACAGAAAACAGGACACAGTCCCTGCACTTAGGGAACCGGAAAGGCAGGGAACGGAAATTAAACAGACCGCCGTGTGGCTGGTACCATAATAAAAGCAAAGGCCACCAACTACTTTGCATGTACACTCACCATGAAGCAGCCAAGGTCCCAGTGACCACTGCCACCTTACAAGCACGTGTCATTTTAATCCTCATTTAGGGGGGTGAAAGGACTTGGTCAAGGTCACTTAGCTAGTCAGTGCCACAGCGGCCACTGAAACTCAGGCTCTCCTAACTCAAAAACTAGCGTGAAAAAAACAACAACAAAAGAAACCAAAAACAACAACAACAACAACAAAAACTAGGACGCATAACCACTCGCTACACAGCTTTCCTGGTAGAAGTATGTGGAAAAACTCACGTGCAGCGCAAAGGACGGCATAGGGAAAGTTTCTTAAGGCCTTCCTAACTGACACAAAATCCAGAAACCATAAAAAAGCTTTAAACAATAACGCTATCAAATATAGAATTTACTATGTTCTGTGTAGAGCATTATTACAAACACTTTAAATATATTAAGCATTTAATCCTCACAAAGGCCGTATGAGGTTGGCACTATTATCATCGCTCTACAGATGAGGAAAAGGAAGCACAGAGAAGCAAATTTTCAAAGTCCCACAGCCTATGGGCAGAGCTGGAACGTGAACTTGGCCAGCCTGGCTCCAGAGGCCGTGCTCGTAACCTCTTACGCTACACTGTCGAAGTCAAAGGGAGATGACAAATGAAACAGAAAAAATAACCGAAATTCATGGCACAAAGGGCCCATCTCCCTAATATCTTAAGATCTGCCTAAGAAAAAGTCCCAACAGAAAAGCAGACAAAGCATACGAATAGATAGTTCAATAAACTTAAATGCATACAAGAAAAAATGCAGATTTTTACCCTAATGAGATAACATTGCTCATCTACCAGATTGGCGAAAACCCAGAAGTTTGACAAAACCCTCTTTGTGAGGCTGTGGGGAAGTGGCCTCACATGTGTTGCTGGGGGGAACACAGATCAGCACGAGATCTATGGACGACAATTTAAAATGACAAATCCATATACTCAGCAATTCTATGTCTGGAAATTCTCCCACACAGGCAAAATGGCATTAATGCAAGATGAGTCATTACGTCCTCCTTTGAGACAACAAAGTCCTGGAAACAACCTTAAAGCCCATCAGTGGGGACTGGCTGACTACATTTGGCACATTCACATAATGATATACTTTGCACTGTTAAGAAGATTGAGGAAGCACTTTACGGATTGATAGGAGACAATTTCAAGATATATTAAGGAAAAAAGCAAGGTGCAGAATGGAGTGTATGATATATTATTCTTTTGTGTGTTATATTCTTTTGTATAAAAATAAAAGGAAGGAAATCTATCTTGTATTGGTCTGCGGAGCCATAAAAAAATACCTTTGGGGGGAAAACAGGGAGTGGGTAGACAGGAGGCAAGGACAGGAAGGAGAACTACCCCCCATCCCTTTTGTATTTTTTGAGGCTTGCACCACATATCTGTATTCCTTACTTTTTAAATTTACAAAGAATTTTTAAAAGAAACAAAAAAAAAAAAAGGAAAGACCTTTCAGGGGAGGGGTCATTTTAGAACTCTCTGGCTCCTAGAGGACAACTCAATGGTCCTGTAATGAGAAAGAGTCTTCATGAACCCATTAGTGATAAGGAAACAAAAAGGGTATCAGAGATGCCCACAGGGGCAAGAAGGCTCTTTCATTCAGACCCGCTCACACAGTGCCCACGGCCTCTCCCCATTATGCTCCCGAGGCTCATTCAAGCTAAGACTGAGGCGCCAGTGACATCTGCTCACATGGGTAACCGTGGGCAACCGGGCTTCTCTCATGGTTGTCATAGCAACCCTGATGTTCCTAGTTAGGTTTTCATTGTGAAGTGATTATCAGGCCTTGTGGTGGGCTCTTCCACGACTGACTGCAGTATGAATGAGCCTAAATTAGATGCAATTGCAAATGAACTGCGAAGAGAGCCTGTGAATGGAGGGAGATTTCCATCTCCTTCCATGGGGCTGGCAAACCTTGTGAGTTGGCCGCCCAGTGCCATTCAAGGATGGCGTGCCCCTGGCACCACAGCCACCAACAGCTGCTGAATGGCCAAAGACCTGCCATGTTTCAATGCACAAGGGGCAGTCCCTTCTCTACCCTCCTTTCCTCGTCTTCCCCCCAACAAGTAGCAGGAGCAGACCCAGCAGGCTCTTGGTTTCAACCATGCATACAGAACAAAACCTCCTGATTCACCAGAATTTGTAAGACCCGTGCTCCTATGTAATTAGCCCCCGCTCCACACTGGGGAAATCTCAAGCTTCTACTAGCCAGAGCATCTCCACTGGCAAGTGATGGAGCCAGGATTCCAACCACCGCTCCGAGCGTCTTGGACCTCTGCTCCCTCACTCAGGGGCCAGGATGAAATCCTTCTTTGTGTTTGGAAAGTGACGCAGAGTTTCATGGACTCCATGAGACTCCATGAAAAGAAAAGTGCTCTGTACCCATCAGCCAACGGGCAGAAGGAAGGGGTTCGGTCCCTGCAGCCAAACATCCCAGCTTGTCGGTGACAAGTTCCCCAGTGACTCATACAGACCCTTCACCTCTGATTTCAGTGGTTGCAATCTGCCACCACATTCAAACACACTACTATCTCCCCCTGTGCTACATGACTCTGTTCCTGTGCTATGCACCCTCAGAGAAGTGAATCCGTTTTGATGGCCTATCACTGAAATAGAGTTCCAGGAAGGGAGCAGAGGAAAGAACTCTCCGGTGTTTTGGGAGCAGCACTGACTGTACCCCAACCTGTCCTCATCCCGGCTCCAAGCAGGTGACTTGTGGCTTCCGTTGTGCCTCAGGCACGTGGGGCAGCTCCAGTAACATGGGGTATGGATGGGTGAGGAGGAACAGGTGCAGACAGAGATGTAGCCGGCCGCTCCTGTCAGGTGGGACGGGTTCTGTGTGAGTCCAGCAACCAGCTTTGTTGGCTTCGGAAAGCAGCAGGATGTTGTCAAAAAAGTACTGAAAAGTTCCATCTTCATTCCACCTCTTCCAGTTCCATCTGGGTCAACCAACCCTTCTCGGCAGGTAAAAATGTGCCCCAAAGTTGTCCTCAGCCAGGCTTTATCCTTAGGGGCTTAACCTGGGGTGGATGTGGGCGTCCCATCACTAATGAACCCAGTCCCACCACCGAAGTGTATGCAAAACGTTCCACATACAGCAGGTGTCACCGTGCACCACCAACTCGAGAGTGTGAGAAATTTAGCAATTCTTGACTTTTGTGCAGTCGATTTAAGTCTGTCTCTAAATGCTATCTATTTGGGTTAGCCAGAAGTTCAGACATTACTGAACCTCCGCCCAGACTATGCCCCTACCTTTTAACTCACCCTCCATCTCCATTCTGCGCTGGTCTAGGCTCATGGGTGACACCAAGCATTTGGAAGTCCCTTTGGTCATCAGTCCACAATGTCTGTCACCGAGATGCCTCTTGTTCTAGCTCACGTGGTTCTTTCAGATTCTGGAGCCCTGCTGTGTTCGTGCTGCCCCTGGGCATTGGCCCTCCAGCAGGCTGGCTGAATGCGGGCCCAGAGCCAGCCTGTCCGGCAGTTTTCACACCTGTCCTCCCCTCTGAGGATGCGGTTCCCAGATACCAGTAGAAATCTTCAGTTCCTTGGCCTTAGCGCTAGGACTTACAACTGAAATCATGCACAACAATGAGATATAGGATGGAAGAGGGATGATATAAAGCAGGGTGCTCAGAGTCGCCTGGGTGGCTCAGTCGGTTAAGCGGCTGCCTTCAGCTCAGGTCATGGTCCCAGGGTCCTGGGATCAAACCCCGCTTTGGGCTCCCTGCTCAGCAGAGAGCCTACTTCTCCCTCTTCCTCTGCCTGCCACCCCCCCCCACCACCACTTGTGCTCTCTCTGTCAAATAAATAAACGTAATCTTTAAAAGAAAAAAATATATATCCAGTGGAATCCAAAAATAGTGAGTTGATATCCACCTTGAGCCTCTTAAGAAATACATGAGCAAGCTCTTCAAAAAGCAAAAACTTTGTCAATGCCTTCCAGCCAAAGATGACCAGCAACAAGTTGAGTTCGTTGACTCATTGCAACAAGGAAGAACATTTACCATGGGGAACTGTAGGATATCTCAAAGTGGCAAGGTATTAGAAAAGACTCAGGATTTGGGCTTGTGTTAGGTACTTTCTGGGAGAATTCAAGGAAGTGGAGCTTTGTTCTGAACTGGGTGCTGTCAGGAAGCAGGAGTAATTCCATGTTGGGTTAAATAAATCTTAGCTAGAAGGAGAAAATAAGAGAAGGCTAAACCTTTAACTTGTAGAGAAGCAATCACTTATAGTAGCGGGGAGAACACGATTATATTAGTTTTCTATTGCTTCAGACAAATTACCACAAATTTAGCAACCACTTATTAAACACCATTGTCTCACAGTGTCTGTGGGTCAGGCTGTGGCATGACTTAACGAGGTCCTCTGCTTGGGGTCTAGGGGCTGCATTCTCATCTGGTGGCTGGACTGGGGAAGAATCCATCTTCAAGATTTGACTTGTTGGTAGAATCCATTTCTTTGAAGCTGTAGAATTCACAGCAATGTGTTTCTTCAATGTCAACAAGGAAGAGTATCTGCTGCTGGAGTCTCTGCCATCAGGAAGAGCCTAGACCTTCCGCCAAAGGACTCCCCTGATTAGGTCAGGCCCACCCAGCAAAGTCTCCCTTTGATGAATTCAAAATCACCTGATTAGGGACCTTAATTACATCTGCAAAATCCCTTCAGCTTTGCCATGTAATTTAAAATAACCATCATCTTTATCAGATTCGATTTGTTAGAATAAAGTTACAGGTCCCACTCACTCAAGGGGAGGGGATTCCACAAAGGCATGGCCTCTGGGGAGTGAGAATCATGAGGGCCCTCATAAAGCGTATCTGTCATAAGGATGTTTAGCATCAATTTGGTTTGCACAGTGACCTTGTTTTTGTCTATGCTTAGACAAGATTATAAGGCAGTCCCTATTTCAGGGTGCCTGGGTGGCTCGGTTGGTTAAGCACCTGCCTTCAGCTCAGGTCATGAACTTGAGGTCCTGGGATCGAGCCCTGAATCGGCCTCCCTGCTCAGCAAGGAGTCTGCTGCTCCCTCTTCCCCTACCCTCACTTGTGCTCTCTCTCTCTCTCTCAGATAAATGAATACGATCTTTAAAAAAATAAATAAATAAGGTGGTCCTATTTCTTTCTTGGCTCATGTTGCCACAGTCAAAGAATGACCCTATCTGATGCTGGTGTCCTGTGAGACCGTCATGTGCTCAGGAGAACACCACAGCCTGGTCAGTCCTGGGTCAGCTTCTAACAACACTGAGGCCAAGCTCTTGGTGTCAGATCAGCCCCCAGATGTCAGAGGTGGCCTCTTTCTTACTTTTCCACCTTTTCTTTGTCCCTTGGATGATTATTTCCTTTCTACTTCCCCCAAATAACCATATTCTAATGTAACCATTTATATTCTTGCAAGTCTTTAATAGACCATTCCACCAGGCTATTCAGCAGCCAAAATATGAATATAAATTGAACATTTGTATTTTCTGTAGAAGGCTACGTGTTCCAAGAAAAATCCTTTCAGCTTGAGTTAGCATTACAATTATAATTAGTACACAACGGACTGATGCAACATGAAGATATACATTTTGACATAAAATTTTTAAATATATAAAGTAAAATTTTACCAAAATGTATCTACTAATGACATGAATGGGCTGGTTTTATTTCCATTTAATTCACGCATTCACAGATGAGCGTTAATAACTACCAACACTAGCGAGGTCCAGCCTCAGTTCCACTTCTAGGTTCTGCTGGTATAGATTCGAGCACTGAGAAACCATACTCACATGAATACGCAGTTGGACATGGAAGCGTATCATTACAGTAACGTTGTCCAATCCTCTGAACTTTGGAATTACATGCCCATGGCAACTTGGTTAAATCAACATTTGGGAAATGGAACCTGGGGGTGTGGGTGGTGAACCCCCTTTAACAGAATACCACAATGCAAGTGAAATAGACAAGTTTGTTACTCGCAGGTCCTGGAGGAGCAAACTTGCACATCCTGAGATGTCGCACAAGGTAGAGGGGAGGTCAGAAAGTGTGGCTGCTACCTAGGAGAGGCTAATGCTATCCAAAGAGCGGCTAGTCCATATAGACAGCCTGGCCACACAAAATTATGTTGAGGGGTTCCTGGCTAGCTCAGTCCTTGGAGCATGTGACTCTTGATCTCAGGGTTGTGAGTTCGAGCCCCACTTGGGTATACATATTACTTAAAATAAAACCTTTAAAAAAAACAAAATGGGGGCGCTTGGGTGGCTCAGTTGGTTAAGTGTCTGCCTTCGGCTCAGGTCATGATCCCAGGATCCTGGGATCGAGTTCCACCTCGGGCTCTCTGCTCAGCGGGGAGTCTGCTTCTCCCTCTGCCTGCTGCTCCCCCTGCTTGTGCTTTCTCCCCCTCCCCCCATGTCAAATAAATAAATAAAATATTTTTAAAATATTTTAAAAATATAAAAATAAAAAAACAAAATGATGCTGAGGCAATAATATTATGTAGTAGTTTAGCTAGATTCTCAACAATATGATCTAGCATCAAAATTATTCAAATAAGGGGCACCTGGCTGACTCAGTCAGTAAAGCATGTGACTCTTGATTCCAGGGTCATGAGTTTAAGCCCCATGTTGGGTGTAGAGCTTACTTAAAAAAAAAAAAGTATTCAAATACATTAAAAATCAGTTGCAAAAATGACATCAGATAAAGGACTAGTATCCAAAATCTAGAAAAAACTTATCAAACTCAACACCCAAAAAACAAAGAATCCTGTAAGAAATGGGCAGAAGACATGAACAGACATTTCTCCAAAAAAGACATACAAATGGCCAAAAGACACATGAAAAAATGCTCAACATCACTCAGCATCAGGGAAATACAAATCAAAACCACAATGAGATACCACCTCACACCAGTCAAAATGGCTAAAATCAACAAGTCAGGAAACAACAGATGTTGGCAAGGATGAGGAGGAAGGGGGACCCTCTTACACTGTTAGTAGGAATGCAAGCTGGTACAGCCACTCTGGGAAACAGTATGGAGGTTCCTCAAAAAGTTGAAAATAGAGCTACCCTATGACCCAGCAATTGCACCACTAGGTATTTACCCATAAGATACAAACATAGTGATTCAAAGGGGCACCTGCACCCCAATGTTTATAGCAGCAATGTCCACAATAGCCAAAATATGGAAAGAGCTCAGTTGTCCACTGATCGATGAACGGATAAAGAAAATGTGGTGTATGTGTATACACACACACACACACACACACACACACACACACACTAGAATATTACTCAGCCATCAAAAAGAAGGAAATCTTGCCATTTGCAATGATGTGGATAGAACTAGTATTATGGTATTATGCTGAGCAAAATAAGTCAATCAGAGAAAGACAAATACCATTATGATTTCATTCATCTGTGGAAATTAAGAAACAAAACAGATGAACATAGGGGAAGGGAAGGAAAAACAAAATAAGACGAAAACAGAGAGGGAGGCAAACCATAAGAGACTCTTAACTCTAGGAAATAAACTGAGGGTTGCTTGAGGGGAGGGGGTGGGGAGATGGGGTAACTGGGTGATGGGCACATGACATGATGAGCACTGGGTGTGATACACAACTGATAAATCACTAAATTCTACCCCTGAAACTAATAATGCACTATGTGTTAACTAAATTAAATTTAAGTAAAATTTTTTTAAAATAAAATAATAAAATAAAATAAAAACAATTACAAACAGTTCTGGTACCCAACCATTCACTATCTCAAAACTAACGCCAATATTTTTCAGTCAGGGGCGCCTGGGTGGCACAGTCGTTAAGCGTCTGCCTTCGGCTCAGGGCGTGATCCCTGCGTTCTGGGATCGAGCCCCACATCAGGCTCCTCTGCTAGGAGCCTGCTTCTTCCTCTCCCACTCCCCCTGCTTGTGTTCCCCCTCTCTCGCTGGCTGTCTCTCTCTGTCAAATAAGTAAATAAAATCTTTAAAAAATATTTTTTTTTCAGTCAGCCCCTTGTAGGTAGCTTAAAGGCTTGTACATTCAGTGTAATGTGCCAAAGTAGGATTCAGGATGGGCAAGAGACAGGAAAATGGGGATTAAGGAAGATGGGGCGGGGGCGGGGGGGGGGGGGATAGGGAACAACCCTGTGCTTTCATCTCAAAGGAGCTCCCAAGAATATCAGTTTCAGAAAGGAGTGCATATGAAAACACAGGATCTGGAAATTGATTCCCGTAAAACAATCCCCATACTTTACAGGATGTATGTGCATGAGTGCTCCAATTTGAAGACACTGATCTAAAACAGCTGAAGATCTTTGTATCTGAAGAAAGGTAAGAAACTGATCAACCTATTAAGAAAAAAAAAAAAGCCTGCACCCGCGGTACCTCGCTGGCTCAGAAAGTAGAGCTTGTGACTCTGGATCTCTGGGTCATTCTGGATCATGAGTTCAAGCGCCATGTTGGGCACAGAGCCTACTTAAATTAAAAAAAAAAAAAAAAAAAAAGCCCAAAAAAANAAAAAAAAAGGCCCAAGATAGTCACTCACGCTAGGCCATATCACCAAACCAAACTGCAGTTTCAACCTCCCCCAGAAATGCAGTCTTAACCAGTCAGGAATTTTCTGGCCAACACCAAGAAGGTAACTGTCACATGGGCCCTCCCCATCCCCCACAAAAGGAAGATGAGGTCATCTGCATGATAAAACCTCTGCTCTTCCTTCCCCCCCCCCAGAGAAAGTGACCTAGCCTGAAATAAACCTTTCTTTTCTTTTGCTAATAACTTCCTTGCCTCCCCCTCCTTATAAAAACCTTCCATTTTGTACAACTCCTTGGAGCTCCCCTCTGCTTGCGGAATGGGATACTGCCCAAATCATGAATCACTTAATAAGGCCAATCACATCTTCATATTTACTCGGTTGAATTTTTCTTGTTTAACAAGCCTTAAATTTTGCTTCTTATGCACATCAGAATATCTGGGGTAACCACTAAAAGAATAGATACTCTTATATGGATGTACAATGTCCAAAATATTTGGGGGTGGGGGTACTAGAATAAGGGGGAAAACAAAACCATCTATCATCCAAAAGAAAGAAGGGAGGTGGCAGTGAAGGGGGGCAGCAAACAGAAAAAGCAGAAGAAATACAGTAGAATTTAGTAAAGTGACAGGAAAAAAGTCTGAATAAATCAGTCATTATAATAAACTTAAAGTGCAAAACTTCCCAATTTAAAAAAAAAAAACGATTTTTCAGACTGGATTCTGTAATAATAATAAAAAAGTTACACCTGCTATTTTAAGGAGAAGCCATTCCCCTCAAAAGAGAGAGACAGGAGGGAGCAGAGGAAGGAAAGAGGTACATAGAAAGGTCAAAAGCCTGAGACTGAAAATAACACAGCAGGCCAATACTAAGTTTAAGAAAGCTGATGTTGCTGTATTATCCAACAAGACAGACTATAAACAAAGAAACGACAACATAACTTTAGGACAATAAAAGGTTCCATTCAGGGGCACCCGGGTAGCTCAGTTGGCTAAGCATCCAACTCTTAGTTTCCACTCAGGTCATGAGCTCAGGATCCTGCAATCCAGCCCTGCGGGGCTCCGCACTCAGCGAGGAGTCTGCTTGAGGATTCTCTCCTCTCCCTCTGCCCTTCCCTATCCTCTCGAAAATAAATAAATAAATCTTTTTTTTTTACAATAAATAAATAAATAAACAAACCAGCTTTTAAAAAAAAGGTTCCCCACAAAGAAACAGATGTAGTGAAAAGAAGGGGCACGTGCACCCCAATGTTCATAGCAGCAATGTCCACAATAGCCCAACTGTGGAAGGAGCCGAGATGCCCTTCAAGAGACAAATGGATAAAGAAGATGTGGTCCATATATACAATGGAATATTACTCAGCCATCGGAAGGGATGAATACCCAACATTTGCACTGACGTGGATGGAACCGGAGGGATTATGCTAAGTGAAGTAAGTCAAGCAGAGAAAGACAATTATCATATGATTTCACTTATTTGTGGAACATAAGGAATAGCATGGAGGACATTAGGAGAAAGAAGGGAAAAATGAAGGGGGGGAAATCAGAGGGGGAGAAGAACCATGAGAGACTATGGACTCCAGGAAACAGACTGAGGGTTTCAGGGGGGTGGGCTAGCCTGGTGATGGGTATTAAGGAGGGCACGTACTGCATGGAGCACTGGGTGTTACACGCAAACAATGCATCATGGAACACTACACCAAAAACAATGATGTACTGTATGGTGACTAACATAAAATAAAAAATAAATAATAAAAATTTTTAAAAAGGTTCCATTCATCAGAAAGAGATGAGTCTAACTTCATATACACCTAACATATAAAGCAAAAATTAACATGGCTGCAAGGGAGAGCTTGATACACCCACCCTCCAAGTGGGAGATTCTTACTCTCCCCTGCCAGTAATGGAAAGATCAAGCTGCCAAAGAAATGGTAGGAATGCAGTAAGAGCCATATGAATAAAGATGGTCCTATCCTCCAGTTTGGTCCAGGGACGCAGAGAGAACACAGCACCCAGCAAATGGGGAATGCACTTTGTTTTCAAACATATTTGGAATATTAACAAAAAGCAGCCCTGTGATAGGCCAGGAGGATTAGCTCGAAAAAGCGTCAAGGGACTGACATCATGCTGACCATGTGCTTGGACCATAATGTGGTTAGCAATGACACGAGAAAACCCCACGATTGCAAAGCTAAGATACACTTCTCAATAACTCATGATCAAAGAAGAAACCATAATAGAAATCTGAAAACATTTAGAAGTGAACTATAACAAAGTAACTATATTCTGAGACATGCAGAATATAAGAAAGTATCATTTAGACAGAACATTACATCCCTCAAAGGTTTACAGAATAAGAAATGTCACAAAATAAATGTGTTAAGCCCCAACCTTGAAGCTACAAAGGATCTACCCCCCCTCACCTTCTCACTCCTGACTCCCCCCAACACCTTACCCACACTCCTTCCTCCTCTTCCCCATACCTACTGAGCTCTCCTGTGTGCCAAGCCCTGCCTCCTCCCCCAACCATCTTTATTGTCAATTCTCTGATGCTGTTCAGACTTCCCCCTGGTGTTTACTGGAAACACCCAGGGTGCGTGGTACCCACTATCCCTCTCTTTGCACTCATTCCTTCAACACCTACTGACTATTGGTGGTGTCCCAAGATGGCCCAAATGCTCTGGATACAGAAATGAAGAAAGTGAGCCCAGTCCTTTTCCCCAGAGCAAGGGTCCTCATGGTGCAGCCCCCAAACCAGCCCCATCAGCATCAACTCAGAGCTTTTTGATAAGTGAAATTCTCAGGTCTACCCCTCACCTTCTGAATCAGAAACTCTGTCTTTTTTTTTTTTTAAGATTTTATTTATTTATTTGACAGAAAGAGACAGCGAGAGAGGGAACACAAGCAAGAGGAGTGGGAGAGGAAGAAGCAGGCTCCCAGCGGAGCAGGGAGCCCGATGCAGGGCTCGATCCCAGGACCCTGGGATCATGACCTGAGCTGAAGAAAGACCCTTAATGGCTGAGCCACCCAGGCGCCCTTAGAAACTGTCTTAACATGCCCTACAAGTGATGCTGACACACGCTTCAGGAGCCTGAGACCCACTGCCCAGAGGAGTTCGAAGTCCAGCAAACATAAACAAGTAATGATGATGCACTGGGGAGGGGCAGCCATCAAAGCAGTCATGAAGGGTGCCATGATGGCCTTAGAGCGACACTTGCCATCACCTACCACATCAGGGAAGAAGACACGCCTCAGCTGGCTTCTGGAGAAAGAGCTGGTCAAGCAAAGCAGAGCATGGGAGAGCGTTCTAGCATTTGAAGACAAAACGGCACCACGACCAGAAATAAGAGACGTTACAAAGTGCTCAGAACACTTGCAGGCAGCTGGAGAAGTTACTGTGGAAGGTGCAGCAGTATGAAGGAGTGGGATCAGACAGATGGGATAGGGATCAGATCCTGAAAATCTTCAGGGCCTGAGAAGGACTCTTTTTGAGAACAATAAGGAGTCACCGAGAAGTAGGAAAGAGCTGTAGAAATGTTAACCACTATTAGTAATATCCAGAGTCCTCACAGCAGCATGGATTATACAGCAGAATTTCCAAGCAGATGTTTTCAGAAACCAGGAACATTATAAATACCTTTTTATGAATGGGAATATTTGAAGCAAAAATTATTTGTCCCTGGTATTGAATGTCCTGGGCACATCTGTCACGGTGTTAAGATGGCAGCAGGATCTGAGGTCTGAGAGCAAGGACTGGATAATCTCGCAACTCTGAATGGGGTGAAATGTAGGTAAAACGCAGGCAGGTATGCTCGCGCAGCTCAGGCACCGGTGAGACCGTAACGCAAAAGATGGCGATTTGCTCAGGTCCTTTCGTTATCAACAAACATTCGTTCTACCGGAAGGCCCAGCCCTCACCCCTGATCTGGAGACACCAGCCGTTTTGGACACAGACCTAAGCATTTATCCAGACAAGGCTATCACATTCATCTGCTAGCAGTTTCCTTGCTACTTTAGACTGCTTTTGAAGGAGTGATCACTCAGAAGCCTGCATGAGAACAGCCGCTCAGGGGAGCCTGGCCTCACGTCAAGGCTTGGTCCTTAAATTCATCTGGACGGAGCTTCTGTGTCAGATCTGCTTCTCAGCACTGCAGACAGCTGATCCCTAAACTGTTGATCAGATTTGGTTATTAAAAATCCCCCGGGGGTAGTCAAAGAATCAGATCCATCGTTAATCTCTACAGAGAGTCAAGAGAATTAGCCAACCAAGTTTAATTTAATTTAAGTCTTTCTTATTGGCTCAATTTAATAATTATTTGTAAGCACAAAGCATCCTTCCTTAGGTAAGATCTGCAGGAAATTAATGACTTCTCCCTCTGGACAGGTTATTTGCATTCTTTTCAACATTTTTTAATAGGAAATACATAACACCTGGTACAAAAGGCGACAGAGAGGAAAGAGCACAAAGAAGAAAGTACATCACCTGGTTCCCTCCCCCAGAAGCAGCCTCTGGCAATGATGGAAAGCACAGACATATATCCTGTTTGGGGTTTTGTTTTTGTTTTGGGGGGGGGTTGGTATTATACCGAATGTAAAATGGTCTACACGGTTTTCAGGGCTCTCACTCTGTTTGCTGACTGTTCTACGCCAGGACTGGAGAAGCCCCAGTCTTTGTTATTCCACTGTGAGGTGAAGTCTACTTGGCACCACTGATGCCCTACCCACAGACATTTAAATGGTTTCAAACGTTCTGTTACTTCAAACAATGCTGCGAATTAAATCCTTGTACAAAAATCTATTCTCCATATGAAAGAATAAACAAAAGGCAGTCAATACATACAATGGAATATTATTCAACTTTAAAAAAAGGACATTCAGGGGGCGCCTAGTGGCTCAGTCAGAGTTCATTCGGCTCAGGTCATGATCCCAGGGTCCTGGGATCGAGTTCCGCATCGGGCTCCCTGCTCAGCAGGGACCCTGCTTCTCCCCCTGCCTCTGCCTCTCTCTCTGTCTCTCATGAACAAATAAATAAAATTTTTAAAAAAAGGACATTCGGACGCAGGCAACAACGTGCATGAACCCTGAGGACACTATGCTGAGTGAAATAAGCCAGTCACAAAAGGACAAATACTGTACGATCCCACTGTACCTCGTAAATTGTATGTTACGTGTGTTTTACCACAATTTTCTAAAAATCCACTTTCTATATTCTTAGGTATTCATTTATTCATTCACGCATTTGTTCCATTGTTCCATAGACCTATGTGTGCCAGAATCAGAGAGTTATGGACAGATGTATCCCCAGGTTTAGGAAGACAAAAAGGAATTCAGTAGGCAAGGAAATATCACAAGGGCATTCCAAGCAGAAAGTTCGGGATGTGAAAAATTAAAATGCCACACTAGGGAAAAAAGGATGGAGAAGTAAGGAGGGGCGAGATATAAAGACCTCGGGCATCTCACTAGGGGAGATTTTATTCTGGAAGAATAAATAATTATCCTGGAAGTTTCACACGGCATATCGGCCACCTGACCTGTCTGGTAGGAGAGCTCCGGCTTCCGTGTGCGGGCTGGACAGAGACCCAACCCGAGAAAGATTCCCTCCGTGCTGCTTTCCTCCAAAGGCGGAAGAGTTAATGCTGAAGCTTGGTGAATCCTGACCTCTCCAGAAAAGACAGAAAGGTAACAGACCGCAGGAAATTAGGGTATATAATTCACTGCTCTAGTAGTTTTCAGTGTGGTCTCTGGGCCAGCCACAGCAGCATCACCTGGGAGCTGGTGAGAAATGCAAATTCTCAGACTCTCTCCCAGGTCCACGAAGTCAGAAACTCTGGGGGTGGGGCCCCAGCAATCTCTGCTTTAACAAGCACAGGTGATTCTGATGCAAGTTCAAGTTTAAAACCATTCTCTACAACAGAAATTACCACAGATGTCTTTTTTTTTTTTTAATGTTTTTAGGTAGGCTCCACACCCAGCATGGAGCCCAACGCCGGGCTTGAACTCACCACCCTGAGATCAAGACCTGAGCTGAGATCAAGAGTCAGATGCTTAACCGAATGAGCCACGCAGGTGCCCCAGTGTCTTTTAAATAGTATGTTTCTTTCTTTTTTTTTTTCTAAGATTTTGTTTATTTATTTGACAGAAAGAGAGAGAGAGACAGGCAACGAGAGAGGGAACACAAGCAGGGGAAGTGGGAGAGGAAGAAGCAGGCTCCCAACAGAGCAGGGGGCCCAATGCGGGGCTTGATCCCAGGACCCTGGGATCACGCCCTGAGCCAAAGGCAGAAGCTTAATGACTGAGCCACCCAGGCGCCCCTTAAATAGTACGTTTCTTAACCCTCCACTCAACTCTCCAATAAGAGTCAACACACTGGCTCCTTTTAGTTCATTTGACACAGAAAATATGATCAAATTTACCTGCCCCTGGGGCGCCTGGGTGGCACAGCAGTTGGGCGTCTGCCTTCGGCTCAGGGCGTGATCCCGGCGTTGCGGAATCGAGCCCCACATCAGGCTCCTCCGCTGTGAGCCTGCTTCTTCCTCTCCCACTCCCCCTGCTTGTGTTCCCTCTCTGTCTGGCTGTCTCTCTCTCTATTTTTGCCCCACCCAAAACGTACTTGCATAAACCTGTCACAAACATCATGCAAAGTCCGACTAGTTCATACATTTTATATACGTTCTACCTTGTTTCAAAAAAAATTTGAGGTGGCTGGTGTACATGTAATTAATGTTTACCATAGATCTCAAATGCACTTTGGGAAGAATGTCAAAAAAAATTTACCCCATGAAAGATCTGAAACTTCGTAGAGACTTATAAAGACCAGAACTTTCTAAGCCACAAGTCAAAAACCCTAAGAAATACATGCCAAGTAAACCATCTGTGAACCATCCAGAAATACCGCATATCCAAATGTCCTGAGGTCTTCGAAATGAGAGAACTCACAGGTACTCAGTTATAAGGAAGCATTCGTCCGGGACTCCAGACATTTTACTGAAATCTAAGGAACCCTGTAGTACCCTCCCTAGTTACAAAATATGTTTCCTGCCATTAAAGAGGGTTTTGTTCAGTCCTCTGCAATGGCAACAACAATGCCAGTTTTCTTGTGGATACATTTCACATGGTAAGTGGCAGAGGCACAGAAGCAGAGGGGTGCGGTAAAAAAAACACAGGCTCTGTTTCCTGGTGTTGAATGAAGGGTCTTCTCTCTAGCCCCTGACCTCGGAAAGACAACTTTGCTCAGGTATCAAGCAGGCCATGCTGTGACGTGCCTGCTACGATACTTGAAACAAGGGAAGCACGCAACAAGCATCTCTTATTCATGTATTCAGGTACTGATTTCCTTCTGTGCCAGGGGCACAGCGACAGATCTCGCCAGCTGCGAAGGGGAATCAGGGACAATGGGCTCAGAGGTATAATAACATCAGTCACCACTAGATGGCGATCACGGCGCTAAAGAGTTATTAACAGCGTTTCTCAGAACTGCACTATTTGTCGCTCAATATTTACTCGTTCATTCATTCATTCAGAAAACAATTATTCAATGCCTGCTGTGAGCCCAGCACCACAGTTAGGATACAAGGATCGGCAAAGGAAGACACAGTCCCTGTCCACAAACCATTCGTTTCTAGGTGAGAAAATGGACAAAGAATCACACCAGTAAAACATCACAAGAGCTGTGATACTACACAAAGGGAGAGTCTGGCTGCTGGGAAAGAAAACATCCCTAAGAAAGAGATGAGACCAAGAAGGAGGAGCTAAGGTCCGAAGAACAGGAGCTGGTCGGTGAGGGGCGGGGAGGGAGCACTCAGGCAGAGGGAAGAGCCTGTCAAAGGCTCCGAGGTGCACGGGAGGGCTGCACAGCCACATGGCTGGAGTCCAAAGTGCAGGACAGCAGCGTGGGAGCTGCCCAATCTGTAGGATAATCTGGAGGATGAGCAAGAGCCAGGCCATGCAGGGCCCCGTAAGCCTTGCTCGTGTGGGGGACTTGGGTCTAGATCCAAAGAGGTCACTGATGGGTTCTACACCCTGGGAGGGGAGAGAGCTGGGTGGCTACGTGGGATTTGCCTTTGACAAGGTCAGATTTGCATTCTACCAGGGTCGCTTGGGTCTGCTCTGGGGATTTGACTGAAGGGTAGCCAACTGGGTGCAGGAAGACCAGCTGAAGAACCATTACTGGGGTCGGAGAAGGAAGGAGGAGGCTTGGATCAGAGTAGGGGCAATGGAGATGAAGGGGCAGGACAGACAGGGGAAAGTACCAGAACTCAATGGCAAGGGGGTGGTGCAGGAAAGGGAAGTGGCAGAGATGGCTCCCAAGCATCCAGCTCAGACAGGACAGCAGATGGAAGGGAAACTGAAGCGGGGGGAGGGGTCTCAAATAGGGGAGTCATGAGTTCAGGGTTAGACGTGCTGTGAGGGGTTTTGAGATATCCAGGCAGAACCGTCCAGAAGGAAAAGTCTAGAGTTCAAAGACGGAACCACGTTGAATCCACTGGATGGGGATGAGACCACTGGGGAGTGAAGCCTCGAAAATCAGCAAGGCCACCTGGACAAACACCAGCCACGCTCAAGGACAGAGGGAGATGCTGAAGGCACCATTAGAAATCTACAGACAGAAGTCAGGATAGAGATAAGGGAAGGTTTCCAAAGAATCAAAGCCAAAAAAAAAAAGAAAAGAAAAGAAAAAAAAGAACAAAACTGAGAGATAATAGGATTATAAGAAGAATGTGATTCCACTCCATTTGCAGCGAATTGCTCACTCTCCCAAATTCACTCTTAGAGAAAGGGTGTAGCCATTAAGGGTCCCTAATTGCTTAGAGGGGCTGTTCAGATAGCCTGCTCCAGAAACCTGAGTGTTAGCATTCCAGACACCTCCTCACACAAACAGCCTTCAGCTCAGACCATGTGGGAGGGGCCAGCTTGGCCAGGTGGAAGGTCAAGGGCTCTGAAGGAGGGTTCTTAATATTTGGAACACGATTCCCTTGTCCATTCCCCTTTCAAACAGCTAAACCGCTGTCAACTTGACTTTTCTCCCCCCATGATTATGGACACACAGAGACTTGAGTTCAAATCCTGCCTCCCTCCTTTAGAAACTGAGAGCCTAGGGGCGCCTGGGTGGCTCAGTTGTTAAGCGTCTGCCTTCGGCTCAGGGCGTGATCCCAGCGTTCTGGGATCGAGCCCCACATCAGGCTCCTCTGCTGGGAGCCTGCTTCTTCCTCTCCCACTCCCCCTGCTTGTATTCCCTCTCTCACTGGCTGTCTCTGTCAAATAAATATATAAAATCTTTTTAAAAAGGAAAGAAACTGAGAGCCTAGGGCAATTACTTACCTCCCTAAACTCTCGTTTCCCCAACTTTTAAAATAGGAATGCTCTGCAACACTCATATAAATAAAAAGAAAGGGAGAAGATAAGGCAAATGTGGCAAAATGTTAATTGGTGGATCTAAGATAATGCTATGATGATAATCCTTTTGCAATATGTATCAGATCAACACGTTACATAACTCCAACTTACACAATGTTATACATCAATTATACCTCAATAAAGGTAGACAAAAATTGGTTAACCTGGGTGATACAGATATTTTCAAGACTATTACAGTTTTTCAATAGGCTTGAAATTATCTAAAAAAAAATTTAAAAAGAACGAAAAAAAAAGTTAGGGGCACAGAACAATAAAAATACCTGGTGAGGACTGTGAGTGTAGATTAAACCAGACTGGCAATTAGGTGAGAACTGCAGGATAAGAGAAGCAGAGGGGCTTATTATATTATTTTCTGCTTCTTTTTTGTAAGTAGGCTCCACACCCAATGTGGGACTCAAACTCACGACCCTGAGATTAAGAGTCACAGGCTTAACCAACTGAGCCAGCCAAGGACCCCTGTTTTCTACTTCCGTAGATTTTTACAGTTGCTGTGTGGGGTAAAAGATAGCACCTGGCTCTGTTGTTCCTTTAATGGAGACATGTCCTTCACCCATTACTTCCCACTCTTTTCCGGTTGCTCTTCTGCCCCAAGGCAAAGGTTGCGCTACAATGCCATTTTCTGCTCAGATTTGCTAAAATACAAGGTTTGGGTTGGGCGGGAGGACGGGGGTGCTTTTTTTTCTTATCTTAAAACAGCTGATAAACTGCAACACTGCGGATGACTAATTGCGAGCTTTGCACAATTCCTTGGATTTAAGAGCCCTACGGCTGAAAGGCCTTCCCTTCCGGCAGGCATACCGAGCCTAAGGTGTAGAAAAGCACAGGAGGGGCGCCTGGGCGGCGCAGTCGTTAAGCGTCTGCCTTCGGCTCAGGGCGTGATCCCAGCGTTGTGGGATCGAGCCCCACATCAGGCTCCTCCACTGGGAGCCTGATTCTTCTCCTCCCACTCCCCCTGCTTGTGTTCACTCTCTCGCTGGCTGTCTCTGTCAAATAAATAAATAAAATCTTTAAGAAAAGGAAAGAAAAAAGGGAGGGGAAGGGGAAGGGGAAGGGAGGAAGGAAGGAAGGAAGAAAGAAAGAAAACAAACCAAAGGAATGCTGCGGAGATAAATGCAGGAAGCAGAGGTCCCACCTAATTGCCCATTCACCCTGCACTGCTCTGGCCAAGATCTGAGGTTCCTGGGCTCCTTCTCCCGGGCTGCTGGGGGGACCCTGCAGCCCCAAGGTTGAGAAACGAAAAGAAAGGAAGGAAGGAAGAAAGGAAGGAAGGAAGAAAGAAAACAAACCAAAGGAATGCTGCGGAGATAAATGCAGGAAGCAGAGGTCCCACCTAATCGCCCATTCACCCTGCACTGCTCTGGTCAAGATCTGAGGTTCCTGGGCTCCTTCTCCCGGGCTGCTGGGGGGACCCTGCAGCCCCAAGGTTGAGAAACATCCCTGCCCCAGTTTGGGGGCACAAGTGCCCACTTTTCTGCCTCATGTCCTGCTTCACTCCTCCATCACCCCCACATTCCAGGCACCCTAAGCAACAGGTAGTTAGTTCCCAGCTGGACTTGGCTCTCTGTGCCCTTGCTCTTGGAGTGAGCTCACGCCTGCAATGCCTGGCCCAGCATTGTCCCCAGCAAGCCTGCCCCTCTACTTACCAGCTGGGTAACACTAACCTAGTTGCTTAACCTGTAAGACTATCTTTTCCTAAGGGGATATTATTACCTTCTTCCTGGAACTGTTTTTGCAGATCAGGAGAGATGGCATACAGATGTGGCACTTAGCATGAAGTTAAATGCTCAACAAGTATTATTACTGATCACTTCACAGACTCGACTGAAATGACCTTATTCCTTGCTAGACTGTAGGCTCCTTGAGAATAGGGAATGTATTTATCTTCATTGCATAGCTAGTGTCTATCATAATACACAGCAGACAGATGGACTTGCAAATTCCCATGATTCAGAATCACATGAGAGTTTGCTTTCACTTGTTGCAAAATACAGATTCCTGGGCCCCAGACTCACTGGTCCTGGTTGGTGCGTGGTAGCAAGTGAGTCAAGATATCACCCTCTGGGGTGCCTGGGTGGCTCAGTGGATTAAGCATCTGCCTTTGGCTCCAGACACAATCTTGGGGTCCTGGGATTGAACCCCAAGCGGAGCTCCCTACTCAGCAGGGAGTCTGCTTCTCCCTCTCCCTCTACCCCTCCTCCTGGCTCATGCTCGCTCTCTCTCTCTCACTCTTAAATAAATAAAATCTTTAAAAAAAAAAAAGCTATCACACTCTGTGATCTCTGTCAGTATCTACCCTTCATCTCTAATACGGACAACTTTGGTAAATCACAGGTAAAGTGCCACTAAGACACTTCAAAACAAGTTCTGCATTCGTTTCCCAGAGCTGCAGTGACAAATTCCCACAAACTAGATGACTTAAGACAGCAGAAATTTGTTCCCTCTGAGTTCTGGAGGCCAGCAGGAAGAAAATAAGGTGTTGGCAGGTCTGTGCTCTTTCTGGAGGCTCCTGGAGGCTCTAAAGGAAAATCTATTTCTTGACTTTCTCTTTGCTTCTGGGGTGCCAGCATTCCCTGGCATTCCTGAACGTGTAAACATGTCACTCCTATCTCTGTCTCTGCAGTCACTTACTCTTCTGTCTTCTGCTGGTGGGGATATGTATGGTAACAAGTAGGGTCCACCTTGACAATCCAAAATCTCCCCATCACACCTTAACTTAATCACATCTGCAAGTGTTTATTTTTATTTTTTTGCCAGATGAAGTAACATTCCAGGCATTAGAATGTCTTGGGGTGGGGGGGCCTTATTCAGCATCCCACACCCCCAAACCCCAGTAGATTAAACTGAGATAGATTTGTAAGCTTCCCATGTGATTGTCTCGCAGTGTGAAAACTATTGAGCCAGGCTTACTACAGGTTTGTTGAATGAACGAACTCCACTGTGAAAAATCCCCCTCTCCTCCACTGCCTGACTTTAGGGATAGCCCTCAAGGGACAGAGACCTTTCTATGATATTCCACCCCCAAAAAAAAATCTTAAAAAAAAAAAAAACCAAACAGTTTTTGATGTTCCTGACTCCCAAAATAGTGGGCCACAGACACATCCCATCAGAGAAGAGTATGACCCTCGGCTCCTTTGGTTCCCTTTGCGATGCAATTTTCTCCACCAGGACAGATGGCTCCCTGGTCTGCTCAGTTTCCCCCTTGCCCCAGAAATTCTTGGGCAACACTGAACAGACTCACCCAGGAAAAACTTGTGACTCAGCCCTTGTTTACAATTTGATTCAATTCAGAGAGGAAGGCTGTTGAAACACCTTAGCCCAAGGCCACTAAGGGACTCCTGAGTCCAGGCGTTTCATCTCAAGAGGCAACGTGAGAGGAGTGTTCTTCTCTGGGCTCCTCCCAGCACAGCTTCTGCTGTGGGAACACAGACTGCGCTGATAAATGTTTAACCACTGGTTCCCCGGAGGCAAAAGCCTTGGATCTGTGGCTTTACCTATTGCTGTGACACAAATATTCCCATTGTGGCCAATTTCAAGCTGCCAGCATGATGTCGCGTTCTCACCAACCAACCAATCACTGCAGCTCCCAGCCACTGACTTACGGAAAAACCCCTCTTCTCTGAGAATTTACAGGCCCAGGAGCTGGACAGGGCAGCTTTTGAAGGAGCACTACAGAGAGTCAATTTCCTAATTTCGGGGACCAGACACTACTACTAGGAACAAGTGTTTAAAAGAATCAAAATTCTTTACAATCCCTACCCAACATGAGAGTTCTAGGCACAAAACAACACTGACATCTTTGTCCTCTGTCATCAAACTATTTCTCCTCTCTCTCTTTTTTTAAGAATTTATCCACCATTGGGGCGCCTGGGTGGCACAGCGGTTAAGCGTCTGCCTTCGGCTCAGGGCGTGATCCCAGCGTTATGGGATCGAGCCCAACATCAGGGCTCTTCTGCTGTGAGCCTGCTTCTTCCTCTCCCTCTCCCCCTGCTTGTGTTCCCTCTCTCGCTGGCTGTCTCTATCTCTGTCAAATAAATAAAATCTTTAAAAAAAAAAAAAAGAATTTATCCACCATTGACTCTGGGCCAAACACTGTTTCAAGTGCAGTACACACCTTGACTCAATTTACCCTCACAAGAGGCCTATAAAGCAAGCACTAGAACCACCTCTGTTTCAGATGAATACACGGAAGCACTAGGAGGTGAAGTCAAAATGCCTAAAGTCACATAAACCTGAATCGTCTTTGCAATTCCCAATAAAGAGTAGAAGAGGGGCGCCTGGGTGGCACAGCGGTTAAGCGTCTGCCTTCGGCTCAGGGCGTGATCCCGGCGTTATGGGATCGAGCCTCATCGGGCTCTTCCGCTATGAGCCTGCTTCTTCCTCTCCCACTCCCCCTGCTTGTGTTCCCTCTCGCTGGCTGTCTCTATCTCTGTCTAATAAATAAAATCTTTAAAAAAAAAAAAAGAGAGTAGAAGAAATGATAGTCTCCCAACCCAGGAACTCATGTGTTTTAGATAAAGATCTGTGTAAAAATAAGCCGCAGTATCTATACATATTTAATTGTAAATTGAACCTAATAGACACGTAAATATAACCAATAAAATTTTTCACAATGATCAGTCTTGGGAATAACAGCACTTTGTCTTTCCACGTTCATCTTCACTAAAAATGCTCAAATCTCTTTGCAATTATCAAGTAATTACACATCAATATTCCTCAGAGGCTAGACAGTACATTTATGGCCTGTTTTACAGTCATTTTATTGCTGTTATTAGTAATGAAAATAAGACCAATGTTATGCACCAATGAGTCACACAGAGACCAGAATTAGACATGGTCATTGTTCCAAGGTTTAAAACAGAAGCTAAATTCCCAAGAAATGACTATTTCATTATTAATAACAATACCTCAAATTTATAGACCATTTTATGTTTGTTTTTCATGCGTAGTCAATAGAGTACATGGTATAATCTGAGCTAGCCAGACCTGAATTCAAAGTCTGGTTTCTGCTCTTAATACTGTTCTGAGTATATTCTTAACTGTTTCATTTTATTTGGAAAAATTCAGATTCATTTGATTGAAATTCACAAGTCACAAAGATTTACAGAAAAATGTTCCCAACTCAGTCCCCTCTCCCCCACCCGCCCCCCCCACCTTCCTCCTTTTCTTGGAGGTAAAAAGAGTTAACATTTTTATAGACTTCCAGGGATATTTTATGCATATATGGTGAAAGCAAAAGACACACATAATCTTGTACCATTTTATACCAATATTTTTTTACCAATGTCAGCATTTTGCCTTCATGGAAAGTTTGATTTAGTTTCCTCTCCTGTAAAAGGGCGGTGGAGAAGATGACGTCAGAGAATCACAAAAACACCCAGCCACACTGCCCGGCACCTTAGCCTTCAACAAAAAGCCTGGCTGTTCAGGGTTCTTTAGCGTGCCTCGCACTCACCTAGTGCTTGCTAGTCACGGACCGCCTCCTGCCTCCCCCCAAGTTTCCAATCTGGAAAGTCTGGGGAAGACCCCATAATTTGCATATCCCACCAGCTCCTAATGCTGCAGGAGCTGCTGGTCAGAGGGTCCCTTGGGAACCTCACGGCAGAGCGGGAACTTGATGCCCGCGGTTACAACTTGCAGGTCTTGCCACTGGAGCAAATCACTCTCTGAGCTTCAGTGTTCTTATCTCTTAATAAACGGAACAACTCTCATCGCAAAGGCTGCCGTGCGGGTTAAGGAAGATGCAAGTGCACGGCCTCCGTCCTGGCACACGCTCAAGAAATGAAGCGCGAGGGGCGCCTGGGTGGCACAGCGGTTAAGCGTCTGCCTTCGGCTCAGGGCGTGATCCCGGCGTTATGGGATCGAGCCCCACGTCAGGCTCCTCTGCTGTGAGCCTGCTTCTTCCTCTCCCACTCCCCCTGCTTGTGTTCCCTCTCTCACTGGCTGTCTCTATCTCTGTCAATTAAATAAATAAAATCTTAAAAAAAAAAAAAAAAAAGAAATGAAGCGCGAAAGAAACTGGGGCAGCTACGACGGCGGGGATCCCCCAGGACACGCGAGCCAGCGCCCCCACCCCGGGGACCCGCGGGGTCGACGGCAGCCACATCTGAACATGAGATGGGGGCTCCTGCTTCAGAGACCTCATACACCGAGCACCGCGTACCGAAACCCCTCCATGCAACTGTGTGTCGCTTACTGTTCAAACTGCGTGCAAGGATGCAGGTGACCCCGCTTGAACCCAAGCGCCACGTGGGCGCACGAGACCCCGCACACCCGGAGCCCCGCCCACTCGCGCCCCGTGACGCTCGGGACTGGCTGCGCACGCGGACGTGCGGCCTGCAGGGGAGGAAATGGCGGCGGGGGCGGGCGGGGCCGGGCGCGGAAGGCCGCCAGGGGGCAGTCGCGCGTCTGCGGGCCGCGGCCGGCTGGAACCGGTCTGGCCGGAAGTGGGGGCGGTGCCTTGGCTTCCGCAGCGACGCGCCACGTGCGCGGCCGGGAGGGACCGGAGAAAACAACAAAATGGCGGCGGGGGCGGGGTTCTCTGGTGCCCTTGAGCCCGCGGGTCCCATAAAGAGCGGCGGCGTTTGCGGGGCCCGGCGGATGCGCGGAGTGGGATGCAGGAGGTGGGGTTCGCAGTTCCCTTGTCCGGCCCTCGGCCCCGCCTAGCCTGCCCTGGGACGCGAACAGCCGCGCTGGGCCGTGGAGCCCGGGCGCTAGGCGTCGCCGAGGGTCACTGCGGTGCATTCGCATGAAGCCGCAGGCCCTGCATCCCTGTCACTGTCCTGGGTTTTTGTGGGTGTTTTGGTTTTGTTTTTTTGCTTTGGGGTTGTTGGGGTTTTTTGTCCCTGCGTTTGCAGCTCTCTGCGAACTAGGACAGCAGAAACGCCTTCTTCAGGGCGTTTTCTTAACGGAGGGAGAGGTTAGGGGCGGCAGATAGAGCCAGGCGAGCTGTAGTTGGCTCGAAATGCAGTCCCTCCTGTTTCCAGTAGTTTTGATGACCCGTTTCCTGCCTTTGTTCGGAGTTAGAGCTGCATCCCTCTTGCTGGCGGGGGGGAAAAAAACCCTCCGTGCTCTAGGCTTGAGAGTGGCCTCCCTGCCCTGTCCAAGTGTCGTTGGAATGCGTGTGACCCGTTTGTACACGGGAGCTGCCCTGGGACCGACCGCGAGTGTGTCAGAGGCCGCAGCTCTGTTGTTTCCTATCATTCGCCTCGCTCTTGTTTTTAGAAAGAAATGTAGATGTCGGTGGTATGTGTCACACAATGCAGGAAAAAAGAAAAGGCAAAATCGCCTGGTGTTCATGGCTTTTAGACGAAGGCCTGCAGCTTCCCCTTCTTGTGCATGAATCTGGAGCTGGGAGACTGAGCCGTTCAGCCTCTGCCTGGACAATTTCCCCGGTTCGGTTTTCCTAACTCACCGTTTCATTTTACATGAGGCTGAGACGCAGAAGAGCCAGTGTGGGTAAAAATAGTTAACACAAGCCTGGCTGCTTGTGGTGGTATATTTAGAATCAAGGAGACGTTTGTCCTTGGATTTATTTATAAATTTGTCGTGGTCTTTGCCTTTCAGATGCTCTCATTCTTGGTAATTTGTGAGGTCATTTAACAAGTCTGTGAAATGATGTGACTGTTGAGGGGGAGGTGGTTTTTAAATAAAACTTGCCTCCCAAAGGTTTGGGAGGTTTAATTAGTAAAAATTTCTTAATGTAATAAGGCCCCGAGTGAGGGCACGCTACAGTGACAAAGCTCAGGAAAGACATTACTTTGTTTACAAAGGAGCCCTTATGGTTTCCTCTGGTGGGGGTTTTAACGCTTGTGGTGTGATCAAAACTGCGTGGCTATTAAGTGACAGGCTAGAAACGGCATAATGTGGTCAAGAGGGGAAAAGAATGCTCAAGGCTTTAATTTTAAGGTTTAAATGCAGATTTTTGACTCAAGCACAGGTTCCAGAGAATTTCCCTTCAGCCACCCATTTTTGTATCCATGCCTTCCAATGTTTCACTGCAGACTCGGCCATCATTTTACAAAAAGGGGCAGGACTGTTTCGAAGGATCCTTTAACCTGGAGGGGTAAGGACCCTCTCTCCCCTCAGCCTAGGAAAAGATTGCAGCTCCCTAACTGCATGTCATGAAAAGGAGCCTGCCCCATTTAGTGTTTATATTTTGCAGTGATTGCCTTTTTTTGTCTCCTGTGTACACATGATTCAGATTTTGGGCAACTTTTTCAGCAAATACCACTGAGCACAAGAATTAGTATATCTCCAGGCCTTAAGTTGTTTGCGTCCAAGAATTTTATTAACACTGCCTTCCTGTTAAAAGGAAAAAATGTACTTTAATTTTAGAATGAAATAATTGTTTTAGTTTATATTACTAAAGCAAATTATGCCCAATAGAAAACATGAAAAGTACAGAAAAATACAAAGAAAAAAAATCCCCCACTGGGGCGCCTGGGTAGCGCAGTCGTTGGGCGTCTGCCTTCGGCTCAGGGCGTGATCCCAGCATTCTGGGATCGAGTCCCACATCGGGCTCCTCCGCTGGGAGCCTTCTGTCCTCCTCTCCCACTCCCCTGCTGTATTCCCTCTCTCGCTGGCTGNACTGGGAGCCTTCTTCCTCCTCTCCCACTCCCCTGCTGTATTCCCTCTCTCGCTGGCTGTATCTCTGTCACGTGAATAAATAAAATNTCTGTCCTCCTCTCCCACTCCCCTGCTGTATTCCCTCTCTCGCTGGCTGTATCTCTGTCACGTGAATAAATAAAATCTTAAAAGAAAAAAAAGAAGAAAAAATCCCCGAGAAAGCACTATCGAGGAATAACCACTGTTAAGCAAATTGTCTGTATTTGTCTTAAAGTAACACTGTACCTGGTTTTGTAACTCACGGTTTGTATTTAGCCATGTATGATGTACATTTTTTTATGTCAGATAAGAATGTTAATGCTTTTTAGAGCCTGCATAATATTCTATCAGATGATTTAACCATTAACTATTTTCTTACTATCGAACACCAAATTTGTTTGCCTGTTTTTGCCCTTGTAGGTAATATTGACGTGAATACTTGTGTACAAAAAGCTTTTAAGATTTTGTAAAATAAAGTTTACAATGAATCTGAACTTTTTAAGGTTTGTTGGTAGGTACATATTTGACTCCCCAAACTATTGAGTTGATGGTGTTCCAGCTTGAACGTTCTAATTACTGCGCCTCAGCATGACACCTGAGGTCAGATCCCATCTTCTGTACTTTCATTGCTCTCCTCTAAATTTATTTTAGTTCTAAATCATTTATTCTTGGTGTATCGTTTTTGATATGGATGTGTGTCTAATAAGTACCAGACATGGATGTTTAAGTTAAACATTTAAAAGGAGTCCTTTTGCTGTCCACCTGTTAGAAACACAGAAACCTCTTTTCTTTGTAACTACTTCGTTTCTATGTATAGATGTGACACAAAAGAAATGGATTGCTGAAGTTTTCTTTCCAGTGCGAGCCAAGTATATCAACTTTGTAGTTCTTATTGTAAAATAAATGAACTAAGGGATTGTGGGCTTTTTCAGTTTAAAGGACTCTCACCATCATAGATCATCATTTTTTTCGTTATTTCCAGTTGTTTTGTTGCGGATATGCTGCTAGACCCTTATCCACAGGGACAGGAAAAACAGCTCTGTCGGAAGCCAGGTGACAGGCATAGTAGATGGAAGGTTTCTCTGGATCAGTGTAATGATACTCGGATACTCCCTACCAGGAAACCATTCTGTGTAGTCTGTTCTTCCAAAATTAAACTGTTTGCTACAATCATTCTTCTCTCTCAGAATCGTTTAGAGAACGCCGAGAAGTAAAAAGGAATAAGACAAATGTATGAATAATGGGTACGTATCAATCAGCAGCCCTTCCATGATCACCTCAGAGAATGTGACAGTCTTTCCCGGGAGCAATATCATTTCTAGTCACCCCTATACTTTAAACAGCTCTAGTCTCTGTTTAAATGAAGTCCTAATTACTAAACTTGGAATAAGATCCATTCCACTACAAGAGAGAACACCGTTTGTTAAGAATATTTATTCAGACAGATTCGGAACTTGAGGAGCTACCATACATGGCAATCATTCTAGAAGTCTTCCTTGTGGTGGCAGTACCCCAGCACAGAGGCTTATCTCTGGGGCTATCATTTTTGAGACCAGCTACTTAATAGTCTGATTTTACAGATAAACGGCAATAAACATGCAAAGATTTTTCTTTTTAGTTGTATCAGCACTGTGTATCTGAGATTAAAACCTGTTATTAGAGATTCATTCACTGTAATCCTTTCAAAAACAGCGCTAGATTTTTCTTGCTTTATCATTCAGATTTCATAGATGATACCCAAGACAGCAAATGGATGAATATTTTACATGTTAATTCTTTTAAGGGACAAATGACTTTGAGCAGCTTTTGGGAGCTATATAGCTCTTAGAAACCTGTCTCCTTGGAGCCGAAGTTTAAAATCTGCTACTGATATAAATGAAGAAGGGGGAGGGGATGGGAGTAGGAAGGAGAAGCAGAAGAAATACATTTTTAATACTTAATAAGTATTTAATATTCTTTAATCTTGAAAACGTCCAGATTCCACTCTCAGGTACAGTTAGTGGCCACAGTGAAAGGCGGAGGTCTCGTCAACTTGCCTTTTGAGTCAGCCCTGCCAGAAATAATAGAAGGAATCCAGGTTGTCTCGTGTCCTAGACTTTAGACCCCAGAGTCTACATTGCTACATTGGCAAGTTGTGGGCACATTCCAGCAGGACCGGGGCTCTGTCGACAGTTGCATCATTACCGTCTAGTCTCCCCCAGATCTCCTTCCGTCCCCCATATCTAATAGCCCTCAAGTTCTCATTCTTTCAGGGCTCTGTGGAGCAGTAGTTAACAACCAGTGCCTAGGAGCCAGAGGAAGGTGGACTTGGGTTCGGTTCTGTGATTTACAAACTGTGACCTCGGGCAGGATGACATGTCTGGGCCTCAGCTTCCTTCCCTGTCAATTGGAGCTATGTCTGTCTTTCTTGTGAGAATGAAATGATGGTCAGTACGTAGTGCTTAGCGTGGCCCCCGGCACAAATAAGCCCTCAGTAGAAGGCATTGATTATTAATCCCTTTACTTCTTCAATCCATCCTCTGCCTGCCCTCGGTTCCTCATCCTCTTTGGCCAGTCGCTTCCTGACCGGTCTGCAGCAGTCCTGCCTAGCACCCTGAGCGGCTTGCTGTTCCTTGTACCAGTCTTCCCTTTAAATGTCCGCGTAGCTCTTTTATCAGCCTGGCAAACTCCTACTCATGCATCAGAACTCAAACCTTCATATCCTGATGATGAAAGTATAAACTGATGTAACTCCTTTGAAGGGAAATTTTTACAAAAAGTATCAAAATGTACATGCACCAGCCTGTGGATCCAGGAATTCTGTTTCCAGGAATGTATCCTATAGATGTCCTCATACATGGGGCACAAAGGGAATGTATCTAAAAATACTGTTTGTAATAGCAAAAGATGGTAAAACCCTACATGTCCAATCGAGCACTGGTATCAAAATTTTAATTTATCCCTATTAGGAAATAGTATCGGGCTATTAAAAAGAAGTGAGTAGCTCTGCAAGTACTGATTTCCAAAATATATCGTTACATGAAAAAAACTGGGATATAAAGGTTGAGTAGAGGGGCGCCTGGGTGGCTCAGTTGGTTAAGTGTCTGCCCTCCGTTCAGGTCATGATCCCAGGGTCCTGGGACTGAGTCCCACATTGGGTTTCTTGCTCGGCAGGGAGCCTGCTTCTCCCTCTGCCTGCCGCTCCCCCTGCTTGTGCTTGCACGTGCGCACGCTCTCTCGCTCTCTCTCTCTCTCTCTTTGACAAATAAAATCCTTAAAAATAAATAAATAAATAAATAAATAAAAGTTGAGAAGACACCTCCATTTGTCTAAAAGAAAGAAGGGGGGTGGCACATTTATATTTATATTGATGAAATGGTGGTAGTTGCCTCTGATGGGCAGTCAAGGGTCTGAGCGAGGAAGGATTTCCTTTTCGCTGTCTATTTCTTTGTTCTGTTGGGAACAGAACACTTGTATAAAATATTAAATTTCTTTATTTTTTTTAAAGATTTTTATTTATTTATGTGACAGAGTGACAGCCAGCGAGAGGGAACACAGCAGAGGAGTGGGAGAGGAAGAAGCAGGCTCCCAGCGGAGGAGCCCGATGTGGGATTCGATCCCCGAACGCCAGGATCATGCCCTGAGCCGAAGGCAGATGCTTTAACTACTGCGCCACCCAGGCGCCCCAAATTTCCTTAAATTAAAAAAAAAACAAACCCTTAATTCCAGCCTCTTTTCTTTTGGGAAGCCTTGGCTGGCTTTCTCCGTCCATTTCCAGCCAATTTCTCCCTCCTTCATATGTCCTGGGTTTTGAATGAAATTCATCCCATCGTATTGAATGTGGCTGTCTACGAGACTGGTTTCCCCAGAAAACCAAGAGCGTCTAGAAGTTGGTTCTGATATTGTATTCATTTTTTTAAAGATTTTATTTATTGATTTATCCCAGAGAGAGAGAGAGTGCTCAAGCAAAGGTAGAGGGACAAGCAAACTCTTCATTGAGCTCAAAGCCTGATGTGGGGCTCAGTCTCAGGACCCTNTGATTTATCCCAGAGAGAGAGAGAGTGCTCGAGCAAAGGTAGAGGGACAAGCAAACTCTTCATTGAGCTCAAAGCCTGATGTGGGGCTCAGTCTCAGGACCCTGAGATCATGAGCTAAAACCAAGAATGGGATGCTTAGCCAACTGAGCCGGCAAGGCACCCCAATACTGTATTCATTTTTATGTTCCAAAGATCCAGCCCCGGATGATATACATCCACACTTTTTTTTTCTCTTGAAGGAATGAACTGAAAAGTCCTAGAATGAGTTTCCCCCGCAGCTGCCCTGATCCTATCCTGGTTGTCCGGAGAGTCTGGTCTCTTGTAGATTCACCTTAATATTCTGGCCCCACCCTATATTATCAGACATTCCCAGCAAACCCTCTTGTAGCTCCGACTACATTTGACTTTTCACTGTTTTTTAACCGTTGTTGGTTTGTCCTATTATGTTTCGTTTTTAAAAAATCCACAGTCTCTACAAACTCCTTGCCTTTGAGCGTGCAGTATCCTCTACTAATGTCCTTTCCAACGTTGGCCGCTCAGTCTCCATCATTCAAAGTCACTTCCTCTTCACGTTGATGGTATAGTGATGAGGGTAGCCTCCTTCCAAAGGCACTTCCCCTTTGAAGCCTTCCTGTTTTTACCCTGCCTTTGTCAGATAAACTTGGTGTTCCCATGGCTCTCTGATCAAACATATGATCACTAGTCATTTATTGCAATTATCATTTCGCCTGTTAGTTCACCTGACAAAAGACAGGGATTTTTACCTTGCTCATCTTACTCGTCCTGGAATTTATGCCTAACACATAGCAGGCACTCGATAAATAATTGTTGCGTGAATGGATGAATGAACAAGGTAATAGTAAGTGCTCACGATATTTTGATGGGCTGCACGTGATAGCCATCTGTTTACTTATTTGGGGCAACGTAGCTTTATGCTGTGTGTGTCACATTCACACCTCAGCCTGGCATCTTGGACCAGGAGCTTTTAAGTAGTGGTTACCACTCTAATGCAGGTGGAAAGACCTAATTAAATGTGTCCTTTTTAAGTCCCTTAGAACTGCCAGATTTAACAAATAAAAATACAAGTTGCCCAGTTAAATTCGAATTTCCAATAAACAACAATATTTTTAGTGTAGTTATGCCCCAAATATTGCTTTTACTAAAAAAAAAAAGTTCTTCATTGTTTATTAGAAATTCAAATTTGACCGGATGTTCCATATTTTATCTGGCAACCCTACCACAAAGGCCTAATCCCCAAACCCTATCTTCCTGTGTTCAGACCCAGTTAATTCTTAGAGAATTTTATGAACTATGCAATCTTATCGTCTCTATGAAATAAATAAATAACCCAAATCTCCCAACTCAGCTTACTAGAATTTTTTTTACACAATTAAAAACTTTGCCTTCTTCCAAAACTCCTTCATTATATTTTAACCATCAGAGTTAGATTCTAATGTGTAGTCATTTAGACTCTTAGCCGCTTAAGAGAATTGGATCTGCAAGGGAAGATCCACGTGACTCCTTCCCTTTGAATCTTCTGTATATTTTCTCTCCGTCTCTGGTGCCTATTCCGAAGTATGTCTTAGGTAACAGGAGATTAAGTCAGCATGGTAGGGCAGTCGGGCTGGTCTGGGCGGTAAGAAACCTTGAATTGGTGTTTGCGTTGTAAAATGCCACTTTCCGGTAGAGGAATGGTAGGAGCCCCACTGCCAAGCCCTGGTACCTGCCCTGGCCAGCTCAGCAGCCATTAAGTATTTTTACACACCAGGCTTTGCACGACAAGACTATTTGAAAAGTTAGAAACGTCATCTGATCTGAAAACGGGCATTTTCAGATTTCAGTCTCTTAGCACTGGTAAATTACCTCGCAGGCCAAAAATGCAGGCACCAACAGCGACTGCATATATTTTTTGTTTCCAAGGAACATTTCCCATGACATGAAATCACATTCCCCTGCGGCTTGCAAGTGAATGACAACTCTCCACGATACACCTTGTTGCTACGTGTAATTAGTTTTCCCTGTAGTTCTATAAAGTAAGATAATGTCACAAGTGTCATCCCTTCTTTAACATCCAAACTTGAAAATTACAGGTTGAACATCGTCCTATGTGTTTACACTAATGCAAAAAAAAAAAAAAAATTCCCTGAGTATTCAAATAGCACAGCTGTGAGTTCTGAAAAACACCAAAAACCGTCAAAAATTAATAAAGAAGTGACTATTAGAATTTGAGAATTTACATTAGGGGAGAAAAGGGGATCTCTTAAAAAGGGCTTGGAGCGGACATGTAAAGTGACAGTATGGCAAAGAGGCATGGGGCTAATGGCTCAGACCCGGAGTGGAAAATCAATTTGCCAGGGCCACGGTAAGACTGAAACATCACCTCCACATTTCCTGAGGATCCCTTCTGACACAGTGATGTCTGCAGTCAGAGCGTGAGCACAAGAGGCAATGGGTATGCCTGGGAGCAGTTTGCAACAGAAAAGACAACAACCACCCAGCAAACCAACAGAGGAGGAACAAAGTGAAGGACCATCTTTCAAATTTTGAAATGGACTGAACAGACATTCATTATGTCAAGAGCTTTGGGAAGACCAATATTTCTTTTTCACCCCGCTGTTTCCAGGATGGCTTCTAGTAAATATTGCTTGGTAAGGGGAATAAATTCAGAGCCACGGAGTGTAGTAGAATATGTCCTCGATGTTTACGTTGCAAAATCCAGGAGAATTGTGTTATTTATTTGTTCTTTCAGAAAAGTAAGACAGCAATAAAGTACCGCTTAACTTGTAAATCATAAAAGCTTCGCGCACGAAGAAAGTTCTTCGACGACCAAGAAGCAGGAAAAATCTTATAGATTATTTATTCTGCTGTAAAAACTGATCTATGAAGAGGATAAATTTTCTGATCCACGCTGAACCCATCCTGTTGCCTCTTAAACACGTTTATTTTGGTGGGGTTTTTTGGTAATTTTTAGTATGCTATAATTTGTCAATACATCTGTCAAAAATAGATTTACTTTGCTTCAGAGCCCAATCATTTTTAAACCTGTTGCATAGACAATGTAACTTTGTTCCTTAAATGTGTCCATCTGTCCCGTTCCTGTGTGGTTAGTGGCTTTTTCTGCACGACACTAGATATTTCAGGTGTTTGGAAGGTTTTTTCCCCCTTTCTTGGTTATGAGGAAGCCTGTTCGTTTCGACATTATTTGCCTAATTATAGACTAGTCCTAGAAACTTCGAACTATTATATCCTCTAGGAAGATAAAAATGGAGACCTCCCAATTTAGTTTACCAGAGCGACTAGCGCAGAGGCTTCGGGTAGGAAATGTAAGGGTGCCTTTAAGAGCAGCCGCGGTAAATTTCCACGGCCCGGACAGCCCCGCCCACGCGGCATGCGGCGGGGTGCGGCGGAGTGCGGCTGTGCGGCGCGGTGCGGCGCGCGCCTCCCGTTGCCTGGATACCGCCTCCTCCACTCTCGGCCCCCGACGCCCTTTTGTTTCCAAGATGGCCTCCGAGTTGTGTCTTAATGTGCCCAGAACAAAGCCAATTGAACACCTTTAAGCTTAGCAGAAAGCAAGAATTGTATGGGTAGCTTTAAGAGTGTTCAATGTCAATATTTATTTACTATTGTAACTTTACAAAAACCCTCTCTGTTGGGTTGTCTGGATGGGAGAAAAATCGGGGGTGCCTCACGGTGTGTGAGCCATGGTCTCTTAGCCTTTCCGTGACACGGCTTTTGGCGTCAAAGTTGGAGATACGTTCGTTTCTTTTGATAAGAATTCTGTTTTTTCCTGTTAAACTAGCTCAGGAAGAAGTCTTTTGGATTTAAACAGGACTCTGACGCTCAACGTTAAAGACCATATAAAATTGGGTGGAGCTCAATTAGGGCAACCCCCGCCCCCCCCCCGGCCGTGTCCGCTCTCCTTTAAAAATACCTGTTGATTTTTCTGTTTTTCTTTTTCTCGAAAGGTTAGTTTAAACCCAGATTAATCTCGTGGTACCATTCTCATCATTATAAGATGACAAATGCCTCTGGGGATAGGAATTATGTTTTATTCATTTTTGTGTCCCAGAGGTGTTTCTGCCTATAACAAATCTTCGGATAGTGTAGCTAAATAATCCTAATTAACTTTTGAGGCTTTTTTACTACGCCAAGCACAGCGCTATGAGGCGGGTACTATGAGATAGCTTTTATCTCCTTTTACAGGTAGGGAAACTAAGGCACCGGGAGGTTAAGTAGTTGCCTGAAGCACCACAGCGAGTAAATGGTGGCAGGGATATTCAAGCCCGGGCCGGCGAGGACAGCCTGCGCCAGGCTGCCCTTGTGCCGTACTGCCTTTGAAAATACTGCAGGGAGTCCATGATGTCTTCTAATTGCAGCACTTTCAGGGAGGAGCGTGGAAGTCTCTTTCCCTGAAATATGTTCCTCTTTGTTGTGAATAGACTTTTCACACTTGCATCAGTCAGGGCATCTAGATGCTTACCAGAGCCGGAGCTGGAAGACACGGACTCAACCAACCTTGGTGGCAGGTGTTGGGGCAATATAATTAAAAACAAAACCTCCTGCCAACCCAAAGAAATCTCTCCACGAGTAGAAGAGAAAGAAAACAGTTTTATTATTGAATAGAGAAAGCACTCAGCCAAAATGGGATGTGCATCACGGGCAATCCGTTGAGTGCTAGGAAGGACGGGAAGAAATGTCACCCTTTTGCACTGCTAAGCAGATACACCCTGTTAACGTACCTGTTCTCAAAATAACGAGTTCTCAAGGAAGAGGACTTGACAGCACCGTTTGTCACACATAGTTCGTCTTCAACTCACCTTGGCAATCGGCAGCTGGCAATCTGTATTAGCTAATTAGCACTATCCAAAGGAAAAAGTAAATTTACATCTTTATGACAGGAGGTTGGTTTGCCACTTAGAGCCAGGAACCCGAGTTAGACTCCTACCCTCCCACAGAAACTGGGAAATAGGGATGCTATCTTCCCGATTACATTTCAAAGAGATGGCTCCCAGGTCACTGAGAAAGACATTCCTGGGGTTGAAAAGCTGGCAAAAGGCTTATTTAGCTTCAAAAAAGGTTTACATACTTCTCAAAGGGGCAGATAATTTACAATCATAAATTTTCTAAAGTAAATGCAGAAAGAAGGCAGCAGAGGAGGGGGGAATCTCTTTCGCTTTCTGTACTAGGGCAATTTACTTATTTAGATTTATATTTACCCTGACACAAGGTACAGAGACAACTCAGGTCAGCTCTTCCAATCGAAGAGTCTACTTGCGTTCAGATTTTCACCTCACTAGCCCACCTTTTCCCCAGACATAATAATGAGTCAAATAGTAGGAAGGCAGGAGAAGCATTACCTAACGCTGAGAGTTACGTTTTCTATTTTGATTCGAATTCTTACTTCCTGGTTTCTTTGAAATTACGTCTAATTTCTAGCAGATGCTGAGTGAATTTGCGTGCTGCACTAGACCATGAAAATGTGTCTAAGAACTGCCAAGCAGACAACTGGCTTTCATGTACTTTTGAGTTCAGTCTTAACTCTTCTGTCCTCCCTCTTCATTGCACAGCCTCGGACATGCCAGACAGGAAGGACCTGCCCCTCCCCCCACCTCTTAAGCCTCCGCTGACCTACCTCAGCTTCTCTAACAAAAGGCTCGGGTTGCTTGGCTAAGGCCTCCGTGCCTTAGCATGTGGTGATACCTGACACTGGACTACCTTCCTCTAGGTTTCTGCTTGCCTTGCTCAACTAGCAAGTCAGCTCAGCCATCCCTTCCTTCTGGAATCCTTCACGGACCAGCCTCCCTGCTCCCTAGCCTGCCTCTGACTTGGTCTCCCCTGGGCTCGGGACCACTTGGTAGCATCGCCTATTATGACACACACATAGACGTGTGTGTAGTGTAGACTGTGCATAGACATGTTTAATATATTAGTCTGTAAACTTCTTGAGATAGAAATCTTTGTTAACAACAACAAAATCTTTAGATTCCCAACACCTCACAGGAGGGTACCTAGATGAACAGATCTGAGATCTGAAACTGGTGAGTCACCGGCCTTACCAGCTCACCAAACTATTCTGTTTGCCTCTTTTTAAAATTTGGGTTTGTGTGTTGTTGTTGTTTTTAATTCCAGGTCACATTTTAAAATCTGGATTTACATACAAGTCAGGGCCTTGACTTCTCTTTAAAAATAAGATGTGGGTCTGTTTCCACATGGCAGCAGGCAGAGACTAGCCACTGTAGATAGGACAGGAGCTCTCCACTTGGCCTCAGCCTTTACCACCCCGTGTCGCTTTCCCACTGAAGTCAAGAATGAAGCATCAATTAAAGTGAGTGCACACTGATGTTTTTCTTGGAGTAAAATACTTCTCAGTACCAAAAGAGAGGAAGCAAGACTCAAAAGCATCTTTCAAGGATAATGGGAGAGAGCCCATTTCGTGAGAGAGTTGCCTCTGGGTTGATTAGGCACATAAAATACGTCCGTCTCTATTTTTCTTAAGCCCACCTGCTTTGTTTATTTATGTTATCTTTCTGCCGCCTACAGATAGTTGAGTTTTTGACCAGTAGGGCAGATAGTCAGAAGCTCTTTGAAGAAAGGAGGAAAGAGAGGAAGGAAAAATAAGTTCAGCAAATGGTTAGGGTTCCAAACTTTTCAATCCAACTACTTAAACAGAATTTCCAGTGTGTCACCTTTAGCCAGTCCTTCAGTTTCACCCTGAACATCTCTTCCGTCATTTGCTGCGGTTGGGTTGGGTGTGTATATGATACTCAGATTGCCATAGCGGCTACCTTAACAAAACCCAAGGAGGTAAATTCGTACATACGCTTTGTTCTCGATGACTCCACAGGCCTAGAATACGCACAACAAAAAAGTTCACTTCATGCAGGCAATTAGTTTTCAGAGGATCGTTATCCACAGTACTTGAAGATGGATAGTGTTTGATGGATAGAACTGAGAGCTATTTTGTAAAACTTACTAACAAGAAAAAATTGTTAGTCCTGTTGCAATCAGTGCTTACGTATCACAATGAGCATCTAAATAAATACTGTCTTTTCTCTCTAAACGCAAGTGAGATAAGAATCACCAAATACACGTACAAAGGAGGAAGATATTGGTATTTCGTCTCACATAAAACTGATCAAGATAGCTAAACCATACTTGAGGTTACAAACATTGTAGTAGAGCTTTTCTTTTCAAGGAAAGGTTTTTAATGATCATTTCCTCCTAAATTCTCACAGCTTAGATTGACATTGTTTGAACAAGAATCCTATCCAGTTTAATAGAGTAGAGAGCATCTTTCCGAGTACCTTGAGTGTTTGCTGTCTTTTAATGGCATTATTGAGTATGCGGTGATAAAATGGAGCCATGCAAAGTATTTCTTTCTGCCCTGAACGTGTTGTGACATCAAGAAATAAACCTCAAGTCATCTGTCTCCTTTTCCTTGCCTGGGATCTAAAAGTCACTAAATTGTTGTCTTGCCCGGCCCTATCTGTCCTTTTGAAATGTGTGGAGCTACTGGGGCAGTGGTTGGTGGTGGGATCAGTTTAGGAAAAGTCGCACAGTTAATTCTGACAATATCCTGCCCTTAAGAACCCCCAGTTTTCCTTTTAGGCCCACTTAAAAACAAGTGAAGGATTCTATAACGGAAGGATGCATCAGAGAATTCTACGTGTGTCAAACTCATTGTGAAAGAGTTCTGTGCACTTGTAGAAACAACTACCCCCCATGCAAATTGCATTTCCTTTGGACTTGAGAAAAGCTGAATGAACCCTCCAGCCACGAGAAAGGTCCTAAAGCAATGTTGGCGTCCCTAGACTGTGTTTTGCTGAAAAGACTCCCTAAGGATGAGGGCAAAGTGGCTATACTGCTGAGAAATGGAAATAAATGGACTCTTTCAGCACCTAGAAGCTGCCCAGAAATTTAAATTCTGTTTTCCGTTAGAAAACCCAAACCATATTGCACGTAGTAGGGCTTGTTTATTCTGCACATCTCATCACAGTCCTCCAGATATTTTAACAGCCGTGCTGCACGATGTGGTTGGCACAAGGACCACAAATCTTTAGTAGCTAGGGAAACTCGTTGGCAAATAGATTTCTTGTATGTGATGTGAAACAGGCTCATTCACAGAACTACACATTTACTTGTGGTTAGATGTGAGAAACCGAAGCTCTGATTATTGCTGTTTCTCGAGGCATGCTGCAATAATTGTGTCCTGTCTACAAAAATGGAGACATATTTACTCTTTGCAGGTTTTTGTTAGCTTCAACAAGGGTAATTGCAAATATTTTGATACCTTGCTTTATTTTAAGGATACTGACAGTCAAAAAAAAAAAAAAAAGACCCTCAGTTTGCTAAATTATAGCGTTGGTTGGAAAGAGAGGGAAACATTTTTTTGTTAATTTGGTTCTTTCTCATTCCGGATCTGCATGAGTTTCCATCCATGGTATGGAGTAGCCCTGAATATCACAGAAAACCAGCCCAAACCAAACCGGTCTCCTCTTACTGCAGAAATTTGAAGGATACACGAACTGACTGATGTCAATCACAATAAAGACATCTACTCCTATTTTATTAATCATCCTATTTAATCTTCATTTCCTATGCACCTTCCCTTTTCTTCAGTACCAACTGTCCTCATTCTTATTCTAAGTCAAACTGACTTGGAATCTTATTCAGGGCTGTTACTTAACTTGATGCGGAAAGCACTCTGCTGCGTGCTAACCTCCCAGACTTGAGTTAGAACCTAGATCCTAAATCCGCACAGGACTTTTCCCCTTGCCTTTCTATATTCATTTCATTTTTCCACTTCTTCCTTTTGAATATTTTCCTAGAAATACCTAGACCATAGGTAAGTAGATGGAAGAGGCCGTAGAAACAAGAGGTCAATATGTGTTGTACGTGACGCATTTGCAGAAAGGTGGTACAATGCCTGTACAGTCTGGGTCTCGGGTTTTGGGGCCGAGATGTACTTATGGAAGGCAAAAGATCCCCCAGTCCAGGAAAATCTACCAATCCAGTTTCCCAAGGCGCATAAAACTTGCTGACATCAAAGAAGGGCACCATACAGGGAAATGTGAGGTGGGGCACAATCACTGATTCACCGTGTTAATGGGGTGTGGAAGACTCATCGATGGGCTTCGATGCATGCGTGTTCTCAGTGTGGCTATGGGAAAGGATCAGTCAAATTTTCCATTTATACAAAGCTGAATACTGAACCCGGTCCGACCACCGGTTTAGGCAGACGAGAGGTTTCAACCAAGTTTGCTTTGTGTGAGAGGCCTGTCACGCAAGCTGTAAATAAAAGGACCCCTGGCTTTAGGCCTCTTTCTGTTTGTAGACAGTAAATTTAAATCCTTTGTCCCCGCAGACCAACTCAACGCAGTAACCTTGGCTACGGAGGCTGCAGAAAGAAACACACTCTCCAGATTTCCAGTTCTATATTCAGTTTTAGAAAATTGGTTATGTCGAAAGGGAAAAAAAACAATTTTACTTTGACACCAAGAAGCACTCCTCAGACATTCGGAGGGGAAACAATGAGTCATTCATGCTGTCAGCCCAGGTGGTGCCTGCATTCCAGACAGAGGCCGCCAGAGTTAACCCATGCGGGCCTCCTCCCCGAGCAGAGACAGGGCTCAGCCAGCCTAAGCCTTGGGCTCCCCCCCGGCCTCCGGGGGAGGCAGGGCGGCCGCGGAGCAGGCCGGGGCTGGAAGGGAAGGTGAAGCCTGTCACCAAGGCAGGACCTCTGCCGTGCCAGTCCCAGGGGGCCTCGGGGCTGTTTGTCACCGCGTGATTGGCTCCAGGAGAGGGGTGGAGAAATGAAAACACTCTGCCCAGGATATATTTAGTTGAAGTGCAGCTGGGAAAGCACTTAAACAAGGGAGCTTTTGTCCTCACCCTCAAGTGTTTTCCTTAACTCCATGGGGGGAAAAATTTAGCCACGTACTGATTTCTTTTTTCTTCCCCTCCATCTTATCTTCTTGGGGGGGGGTGGTGGTGGTGTTCTTCTGCGGAAGGTGGAGGGTTTTCTGTGGTTTGGTGTCTGAGGGGAAATGGAGCCATTTTGAGGCCGAGTTGACACAAAAGTGGAAAGCACACACTCTTAAGACAGTTGAGAAATCCAGACGTTTCTTAACCTGTTGTATACGTTTGCCTTCTCGCAATTAATTTTCTGTCAGTTCAAAGTGGAAGATAGGTATTTTCAAACGTCTTTACTTGGGTGAATTTATGGAGTTAGAAACATAATTAAGTTTTATAAGCTGACAGAACCCTGTTTCACTTGAGTTGATTCACATTTTCCAGTAATGAAAGATTGACTTCTGCACTGATGAGTGAGCTTTCTCGCAGTAGATTACTGATGAGCCATGTAATGGCTGCTGTTCCTGTCCTCCTCGGAAAACCACTGAGAACCGCCGCCTGACTGCGAGGTTTCACGGCCACTGTGTCAACGCTGTATGTTAGGGTCCATTGTCTGCTATTACAAAGTAGCTCAGGAAATATTTTAAATGAAAACCCCATTTGCAGTTATGAATGAAGGGCAAAAACTTCTGAACAAGAAGCCTTGGTTTTGGTGATCCCTAGGAAACCAGTTGTATTAGTATTAGTCAGGGATCTCTAGATACACAGAAGCAAGAGTGTGTATATATATATATGGAGAGAGAAGCAGAGAGAATGAATGAACGAATGAGATTTGTTTCAAGAAATTGGCTCATCTGGGTATAAAGGGTGTCAAGTCCAAAATCTGGTGGGTGAGCTGACAGGCTGGAGACCCAGGAAGAGTCGATGTTGTAGTTCAAATCTGAAAGCTATCTGCTGGCAGAATTCCCTCTTGCTGGGGGAGGTCCCTCTTTGTGCTCTTCTGTTCTTCAACTGGTTGGATGAGGCCCACCCACATTGTGGAGGGCAATCTGCTGTACCTCAAGTTCCCTGACTTAAATGTCACGCTCGTCCAAAAATACCCTCCCACAAACATGTAGAATAACGACCACACATCTGGGCACTGTGGCCCAGCCAAGCTGACAGATAAAATCAACCATCCCCCAGGTTAACACTCCCATTTTGAAAAATTCACTTACTTAATTACAAGATTACTTACCAGGTTGGAAGCTGTTGTGAGGGTTTAGAAATTGCGTAAGGTAAAGGGGGCGCCTGGGTGGCACAGCAGTTAAGCGTCTGCTTTTGGGTCAGGGCGTGATCCCGGCGTTCCGGGATCGAGTCCCACATCGGGCTCCTCTGCTGGGAGCCTGCTTCTTCCTCTCCCACTCCCCTGCTGTGTTCCCTCTCTCACTGGCTGTCTCTCTGTCACATAAATAAATAAAATCTTTAAAAAAAAAAGAAATGGGTAAGATATGATAACTTGATAATTCTTTTGATAACCGCTCTCAGGTCTTCTCTCTCTGTTTTTCTCTCTCCCTACCTCTATCTCTCTTTCTCTTTCTCCTGCCTCTCCCTTACCCCCTCTCCTCTCTTGGGAGGANACTGGTTGGATGAGGCCCACCCACATTGTGGAGGGCAATCTGCTGTACCTCAAGTTCCCTGACTTAAATGTCACGCTCGTCCAAAAATACCCTCCCACAAACATCTAGAATAACGACCACACATCTGGGCACTGTGGCCCAGCCAAGCTGACAGATAAAATCAACCATCCCCCAGGTTAACACTCCCATTTTGAAAAATTCACTTACTTAATTACAAGATTACTTACCAGGTTGGAAGCTGTTGTGAGGGTTTAGAAATGCGTAAGGTAAAGGGGGCGCCTGGGTGGCACAGCAGTTAAGCGTCTGCTTTTGGGTCAGGGCGTGATCCCGGCGTTCTGGGATCGAGTCCCACATCGGGCTCCTCTGCTGGGAGCCTGCTTCTTCCTCTCCCACTCCCCTGCTGTGTTCCCTCTCTCACTGGCTGTCTCTCTGTCACATAAATAAATAAAATCTTTAAAAAAAAAAGAAATGGGTAAAATATGATAACTTGATAATTCTTTTGATAACCGCTCTCAGGTCTTCTCTCTCTGTTTTTCTCTCTCCCTACCTCTATCTCTCTTTCTCTTTCTCCTGCCTCTCCCTTCCCCCCTCTCCTCTCTTGGGAGGATTGCCCTGGGAACCAACCAAGGCACAGCGTTGTGGGAAAGCCCGTGCCACTCAGAGAAGCCATGTGAGGATATTCCAGACAACGGTCCCCAGCCAACACCAACCTCATCTCTAGACACGTGGGTAGACCAGCCCTCAGGGGCTCACACCCCCAGCCTTCAGTCTTCCAGCTGTGCCCCGACATGGTGGACCAAACCGTGCTCTGTCCCAATTTCTGACCCAGAGACACTCTGAGAGACTTCTTAAAAAGGGGGGGGAAAGATGAATGCTATTTTAAGCAGCTAAATTTGGGGGGAATTTGCTAGACAGCAATAGATAACTAATATAGTAAGATTATGGTCAACTTTATAAGATAAACTACCAAACTGTTTTTCCAAAGTGGTTTTCACCATTCTGCGCTCCCACCAGTGGTGAATGAGAGTTCCAGATACTCCATCCGTATTAGCAATTGGTAATTAGCAAGTGTTTCAGATTTTAGTCCTTCTCACGGGTGTGGAGTTGTTTCACATTGTGGGGTTGATTACATGTTCCTGATGATGCTGGACTTACTTTGGATCAGAAATATTATTACTCAACTTAGAAACCAACCTTCTTGGCCATGATATTTCCAAGCCACATGCCTTAAAACCAACTCATCCCTACCCCCAATATTTGAGAGCTTATCCGTACATTTCCAATTTGTTTTAATAATAATTGCCCAAGATGAGTCTGTATCAATTATTATCCATTAATTATTATCCATTAATATTATTATCTAATAATATTATTATTCCTGAACTGGGATCAGGAATTTGCTAGCCCCTGGAAGAATGAGGAGTAAAAGCCCTCTACCCACGTATGTGGAACTGCTGAGCCTAACAACGCTATCACCTGTTTTTTTGTTTTATTTTAAGATTTTATTTTGTTTGTTTGAGAGACAGACAGCATGACTGGGGGGTTGCAGAGGGAAAAGCAGACTCCCCGCTGAGCAGGGAGGCCAACTCAGGGCTCCCCCACCAGGACCCTGGGACCATGACCTGAGCCCAAGGCTGACGCTTAACTGATTGAGCCACCCAGGCGTCCATCACTTGTTACTCAGTATTGTTATAATTACCATTTATTGGGAACAGCTCTGTGCCAGGCATCTTGCATTTACCACAACAGCACAAGGAAGTTCATATGTTTATCCTCATCTTATTCCCAAGGAAGAGTAGATTTAGGGAGGTCAGGAAACTTGGCTGTGGCCACACCCTGAATCTGAACCCAATATTGTTTTATTTGATCCAAAACAGCTTTTTCCTCACTTCTTTCTAATTTTATGCCAGGATGTAAGAAAACATTTTGGCCTAAAGTAAATAGTGGAAAATATTCCAGACTGGGCGTTGAGACACTGGGTTTTACTCCTGGATCTATCACTAATAAACAGTCCACTCTTGGGGAAGTCCCTCTCTGACCACTTTCCTCATTACTAAAAATAAAATGTTGGATTAAGACTTTCTCCAGCTCAAAAATTGCTATAGTCCAGGCACTAGGTTAAGCACATTTTACAAGTGTTGACTTATTTATATCTCATAAAAGCCCTATCACATAGGTACTTTTATTGCGCCCATTTTACAGATGAATAAACTGAGGCACGGTCGTTAAATTATTTTTCCAAAATCACAAAACCGGTACAGGTGATTTCAACCCAGGCACCCTGGCTCCAGAGTCTATGATCTTTCTAAACTAGGCAACGTTCATTGAAAGCTTAGTTTCAACAACCAGTTCATGACATCTTTAGCAGCACTATTCTCTCCCCATCCCCACCTTCCCTCCTACTTTTTTTTGGGGGGTGGGTAGTTGCAGAGGGACAGAGAGAATCCCAAGCAGGCTCTATGCCTAGCACAGAGCCCGACATGGGGCTCGATCTCCCAACCCTGAGACCACAACCTGAGCTGAAATCAAGAGTCCAACGCTCCAACAACAGACTGAGCCAGCCAGGGGCCCCATCCTACCTGTCGAATGAGAAAACTGAAACTAAGAAAATTTATTAGGTCCCAAGTCCCACAGCCAGTCAAGGGTCGAGCCAGGATGGGAAGGAAGCCCAGGCAACTCGCCGTCAAAGTCTAGGGTCTAAGTGTCCTCAGGAGTCAGAATGTGAGAGACAACAGCTCCATGACCCCCAGGGACTCTTGCCAGAGGCGCGCTTGGAAACACACAGACCTGAGCAGGCCACACCTTCCCCTCTCAACTCCAACCTGGCTGCGTTTCCCCGCCTCTTTTCCTCCCCTCTTGGGAAAGTCGTTGCCTGGAAATCAGAAATTAGAACTGCAAGTGCCCCAGGGAGCCTGCCCTGGGCCACTGGTGGTGACAGTGGTGGCACAGTTTCCAGAACAGACCCGCAGCGCTGTGGGCTGTGGGGGATGGGTCTCCCTGGCAGGGCCTCACTGTTCACATTCCTCCAGGCCCAACCTTGAATTAATTACCTGGGACTCGCCTGTCAGTTACAAAAGAGAGCGAGTAAGACAGTCCCCAGGCTGTTGCTTTGAGAATCTGGTTCTGTTTTTACTTATTTCATGTAAGTATATCTTTTTTTTTTTTTAAGATTTTATTTTTGAGTAATCTCTATACCCAAGGTGGGGCTCGAGCTCACAACCCCAAGATCAAGAGTCGCAGGCTCCACCAACTGAACCAGCCAGGAGCCCCGAGTATATCTTTTTATTTATTTTTTTATTTAAACAATTTTTTTTTAAGATTTAATTTATTTATTTGACAGAGAGAGACAGCCAGTGAGAGAGGGAACACAAGTAGGGGGAGTGGGAGAGGAAGAAACAGGCTGCCAGTGGAGCAGGGAGCCCAATGCGGGGCTCGAGCCCAGGACTCCGGGATCACGCTCTGAGCTGAAGGCAGGCGCCCAACAACTGAGCCACCGAGGCGCCCCCGGAATATATCTTTTTAAATAGAAAATATGCACATAATAAAACGTCAAATAACACAAAAAGCGTATGATATCTAGTGAATATGATTCTTCATCTTACACCTGCCCCTGCCCTCACCTCCTGAGGCCACCTCACTCTTGTACATCCAGCCAAAGGTATTCTTACGCCTGTGACCAGACAGGTATAGATTTTCAACCCCTCCAACAGGCACACACGATATACACTGCTCTGTATCTCCCTTTTTTTCCATGTAGCAAAGTAGCTTGGAGATCATTCCTTGTCAATACCTAAATACCCTCTCCCTTTTTAAAAAAGATGCCGCACAGATTTCTGTTGTGGGGCCGTGCTGTCGTTTATCTGACCAGTCTCCTCTCGTGGGGCTGTTTCTGCTCAGAAGCTCCGACAAGCTGGCCTAGTGAATTTCTAGTGTTTGTGTTGCATTATCACGCAGGCCCCTCTGAGATGGCGTGTGTCACGTATGTCAAGGAGGAAGGGAGCAGAGTTTATGGCTTGCCCTCCGCCAGCCCACCAGGCGTATATTGCTGCTGGAATTTGCTCCATAGGGCTAGAGTCAGAGGACAATTCATCCGTGGAGGTACAGCTCAGAAAAGTGCATCCGGACGGCAGCTCCGCTGGGCTCTGAGATCTGGTAGCAGCAGCCATGAAAGTATACTGTGAGGTTTCCCGAATATGCCTGGCCCAATATGCCTCGGTCATCTTTTGCAGCAGGACCTTCAGTCCTGGGCTGGTTCTGGGACTCGGGCACCTGGAGGCGCTGCCTATCATTCAGGGTGATGTGGACCCACAGACAGGGAGGGAGAGAACAGGATGGGGTCCTCCAGACACTACCGACCTATGGCTGTTTCTCTTAGGAAGGGATCTGAGCCACTTAGGTGAGTTCAGTTCTCCTATTCTCTTGCCTGAGGTGAAAGGTTTGGGGAGGCTTCTGGAAAAGCCAACAGCTGAATGTCTGCCCCTGCCTGGCATTGTTCCAAGATGCCTGGCTTGACTGTCAGCCCTGGGTGAGCCCCTCCGTGATTTCCCTTCCAACAGAGACACCAACACTGGGAAGCCCTACCCTCCCACCTCCAAATACACTCCACCAGGACGAATGGACGAGAAACCTTTTCTTATTTTGAGGCCATTGTCCCAGCCCTCCTCTCAACAGAAATTAGTTGAAAGTGGCAACTAGAAAGCCATTGATTCCCCCCCGCCCAACAACCACCACTACATTTTATCATGAAAATTCCGAAACGTACAGAAAACTCAAGAGAATGTTGCAGGGAACTCCCACCTATTTACCCTTTAGATTCCTTTTGCTAGATTTGCTTTCCCTTCTAAAATATTTTCCAGGCCACCGTTGCTTGAAGTTTTTAAAAGCCTGGCCTAAAAATTCGATTCATTTGCTTTTAAAACTTCAGAACAGGAAACTTAACGCCTTCGTTAACGAACACAGACTAATTTAGTTCCCTTCCAAATGAGGCTGTGTGGAAGGAAGAGAGAAAGGAGGTGAGAAGAAAGTGAAGAGGGGAAGGCAAAGAGGGGGTGAGAGAGACGAGAAAGGGGACCAGGGGGTGCAGGCGTGAAGACAGAGGAAAGGTCTGGGGGTCGCAAATGAGTGTGGCCCAGGTCACTGGCATGGCTCATCGAGAGCTCGGGTGTCCAGGTTCAGTACCCAGTAGGCAGCTGCTACTAAGGACGCCCCTGGCCTCCCCCTGCCGCGGTAGGGACAGCCACGAGGAGGTGCGTCCGCTGACGTTAGAGCACACTGTCATCCTTCCTCGGAGACTTCCTGGCCCAGGGGGCTCTAGCTTCACGACAGCTGTAAAATGGAGCAGAGCCGGGATCTGGAGAACCAGACACCAGCTTTGAATCCCAGTCCTGTTGTGATCACCCACACGCCAGCCTAGGACATTTATTCAACCGCTCTTAGCCACTGTATTCTCATCTGGGAAATGCGCATATGAGGAATAATGCTGCGGGGTTCGGCGGGCAGGTACACTGGATGTAATAAAGGCTGGCACACACTGAGCATCAGCTGTCTGACCAGCATTGAACTCGCAAGCTTGCCTGCTTTATCTCGTCCCATCCTTGTCGCGGCTCTAGGCGCTGGACGTTATTACAGGCCTCATTTTGGAAATGTGGACACTGAAACGTGGGGGTAAAGTCACTTCTGCAGGGGCTACAGCTGCTCATGGTGGAGCCAGGCCAGGCCCCCAATTGCTTTGCTGCTCTCAGCACTGTGCCTGGTCCTAACCCTATTCGCCGTGACTACCCAGGCTTGCCAGGGCGGGTTCTTGCAAGGTCAAGGTGCAACCACCCACGTGAAAGAGCTAATACCTACCAGGCCCTTAAAAGTGTTCGTTGAATGACTAACACAGGTTGGTGAGCTCAACAAATACTTGTTATGTTCTTTAGTTGCTTTCTCTAATTGTTAATTCCATAGAAGCTTACCTCTAATAGGGATGACCATGGGGGTGGGGGATTCTCCCTCATCCTGTATTATACAAATGTCAGGTTTAACAAACAAATTACATGGGAATTGATTTTCTTTGTGTTCGGACCTCATTTATATTAGAGCAATATTGAACCTATTATATTTTTTTGCCTGTGATCATACAACAGGGGAGCAGATGACAAATGTCCGGATCTAGGGCAAGCCCTTCCTTCTCCTGCTTGTTGCAATGCGCTACTGGACTTCTTTCCTCTGCCAAGGGCAATCCAACACCCAGCACTGCCCCAGGAGAGCAGAGCTGGGAGCCTCTTCAGTTTCCTTGCCTTCCATGAGAACTGTCCACCGACTGGTTTGCTGTGGCAGGGTTTGCATTTTTTTTCCCCACCTTTCGTGATGTACTTCCCTTTCAAAACTTGTAAAATAATAACCCTATGAATTTCTCTCCAAATGCAATGAAGAAGATACATAGAA
>NC_048226.1:11320176-11346303 GCF_002007445.2 Ailuropoda melanoleuca
GAGCCCCACATCAGGCTCCTCTGCTATGAGCCTGCTTCTTCCTCTCCCACTCCCCCTGCCTGTGTTCCCTCCCTCGCTGGCTGTCTCTATCTCTGTCAAATAAATAAATAAAATCTAAAAAAAAAAAAGATGGTAAATGTTATGTGTACTTTTCCCCAATGAAAAATAACTAATTAAAAATAAGTTCATGGGGCGCCTGGGTAGTGCAATCGTTAAGCGTCTGCCTTCGGTTCAGGGCGTGATCCCAGCATTATGGGATCGAGTCCCACATCGGGCTCCTCCACTGGAAGCCTGTTTCTTCCTCTCCCACTCCCTTGCTGTGTTCCCTCTCTCGCTGGCTATCTCTCTGTCAAATAAATAAATAAAATCTTAAAATAAATAAATAAATAAATGAATAAATAAATAAAAATAAGTTCATTTGTTTTATGATGATGGTTTTTAAAAAAATTTATTTAAATTCAATTAACCAACATATGATGGTGGTTTTGTCTCATTTTTGCCTTAGCCAGTTAAGAGGACACTGTATTTTTCCCATTGAATAAGATCCAGAGACCTGAGCTAGGAAAGAGGTACGCCGTGAGAAGGCCAAAGTCCAGGGCTTGAAGCCAGAAGTTAGGGCCCTTAGACTCATCTGGGGTCCAAAGGTGATTCCAAGGGCTCCCTGACTGCCCCTCCCTGGAATGAGAGGACACAGTAGTTTTGGGGACTGAGTGATGCCCAACTGAGGAGTCTTAGGACTGAAGGGGGTTCGCATGACAGAGGCACCCGGGAGGGTTTGGGACCACAGCCCTATCCCTCGTGAAACCGGGGGCTTGACACGACATGGGAGCCTACATCTTGGCTCCTTCTAGCTCTAACGAACTGTCAGCACCAGCAAAGAAACAACTCAGCCCATACACCTTTGCTTTTAGACGAGATCCCATTAAGCCAGTCTGTCAATTCCAAGAGATATGCCATGCTTTGAGAAAGACAGCAGAAAATCTCAAGTTAAGTGCTTACAATTCGCCTTTGTACGTGTAAACACTCAAGTGTGTTACCATTCCTCCTCGTCCTCTCTCTCTGTCTCTCTCTCTTTCTCTGTGATGATGATTTAAAATATCAGCAGGTCCCTGCGGTCTTATTTTTGTATCACGGAGCACTACGTCTCGTTTCAGCTTTTCATTCCAGGATAAACTAATCCAGTTTTTTTTTCTTCTTTTTTTCCAAAGGCGAAGCCTTTTAGCATGTCATTATGACCGGTTGTAATTTCCATTCCTGTGTGTTCAGGATTGATGTAAGGGAGTTAAAAGCTTTTCCATGCCCTTCATTACCTCTTTCCCAGAGGTGAAATTTAACTTAATGTTACAGCAACAGTTCTGCAGGTCACATCCCACAGGCTGATTTCCCCTTCACACATTCACACCGGCTGATGGACCAAACCACAGCTCACAGCTGTCCTCTCTGCCGACTGTTGACAATGCTTCCGATGCTTCCATGCTGCCTGGAAAGGAGGGTCCTAGCCTGGCTCCATGCGTCCACCGTGGCGCAGCCTCGAGCTTCCCTCACCTGTACAATGGGAATAAAAGCGGGCTTGGGAATGGTAGAGAAGAGGAAATGAGGTGACATCTTTAAAGATTATTTATTTATTTATTTATTTGTTTATTTGACAGAGAGAAACAGCCAGCGAGAGAGGGATCACAAGCAGGGGGAGTGGGAAAGGAAGAAGTAGGCTCCCAGCGGAGGAGCCTGATGTGGGGCTCGATCCCAGATCACCGGGATCACGCCCTGAGCCAAAGGCGGCCGCTTAACAACTGCGCTACCCAGGCGGCCCAAGGTAACATCTTTAAATATTGGCTCCCCACCTCTTCCTTGTGCTCTTCCCCTTCTGTCCTTCTCCTTTATTCTCTTTGAAATGAAAATTTCTTCCCAGTCTGTATCTTTCCTTTTATTTTTTTTCTTTCTCCTTCTCTTTCTTACTCTTACCAAGGGAAACACTGCAGAGACCACAATAAATAGAGCACACTGTCCCCTCCCCCTCAATGACAAGGCATTTGTTTTATTTATTTATTTTTCCCCTGGGCCACCTTTCCTGATTTCTGGTCGCAGCCTGGCCATTGGCAATTGGTCATTTGTCAGCTGGTGCACTGAGGTCTACATACGTGGGCCCCCGTCACCAGCATCTCAATCTTTCTTCTCGAGTTTAATAACATTTTCCAATTTCCTACCATCTAGGCTAACTGCATCCCAGCAAATCTGTGGGTCTCCTTCATGAAGGAATTTTGTAGCAAAGTCCCTTCAACCGGCTGGGAGAATTTGGCTCGCTATGGTTTGCACTGAGCTTCGTTCTTTCTGCTGCCTCGCTAAGAGACCTTGTTTACATCTCCGCCCCCAATTCTGTTTTCACATTAGACCAGCCCTTTCTGTTAGCTTTTTCACCAGTAGTGTGCCTAGGACTTCAGTCAACATCAAACTTTCCTTCGTGTCAGAAACAAAAACAGGTCCTTTGTTCAAAAGTTCCTTCGTTCTCTTCCTCAAAGTTCCCCCCCTCCCCCCAGGCTTTGTACTTTGTACTAAATAGCAGCTGTACCTTCTGGAACAGTCCTGAACTGTGTTATGCTATGCAATGCAGAGAATGCACTTTCTCATAATCTGAAGTTGCTGGCAGAGCAGAAAGAAACAAAAAACAAAGCTACATTTCGGGAACTTCATTTAGTAAAATATACTTCCTTTTGGTAGGATGCCAGCTCATCTCTTCAGCAGGCTATGATATTTTGAAAGTAAATGACTATGGGGGGGGGAGTCAGTGAAGGGAATCAATAAACCAAATCAGGTGCCTCTTTCAAGTGATGTCCATTCATTCATGAAATTGTAGAAAAGAGATAAATTCAGTGGTGAATGCAATGTATTACCGTAACAACTTTGATCCCTGTTTCTCAGATAGAGGAGAATAAAAAACCCTGAAAAAACCCACCTGTGTTTGATGATAAAGGAATTGTTGTAGATTACAAATGTCTTACAATGTATATTAAAATGTTAAAACATGGGGCGCCTGGGTGGCACAGTGGTTGGCCGTCTGCCTTCAGCTCAGGGCGTGATCCCGGCGTTGTGGGATTGAGCCCCACATCAGGCTCCTCCGCTATGAGCCTGCTTCTTCCTCTCCCACTCCCCCTGCTTGTGTTCCCTCTCTCGCTGGCTGTCTCTATCTCTGTCAAATAAATAAATAAAATCTTAAAAAAAAAATATTAAAACAAATCTAATCTCTTATGAATGCACAAAATAGACCTTATATTTAAAAAAATTAAATTTTGTAATAATTAAAACCTTGAGATTATCTCTGTTTCCTTACTTGATATTGAGGGGTCTTTAAATCAATTTATTAAAATTACAAGTAGATGCAAAGGAATTAAAAGGTCATTTGGCTTTTCCCTATATAGTTTCAGCAAAGAATTCCACCAATTATCTAGTTTTTTCCCTCATTAGAAATTAGCAAACTATGATACAAACTATGATATGGTTTACAATACACAAGTCAGCACGAAAGCAATACACAGAACTATTGATATTAACATCTATTTCAACTAACTTCTATCTTAGCACCAAATTACATTATTTTCTATTCAACAAATATTTTTGAGCACCCATTATGTGCCAACATTGCGTACGCACTATGGGAGAATACAAAGAAATATAAAACAGTCCCTTCCCTTGAAGAGCCTTCCATGTTCAAGAAGACAAGACCCCTATGGAATGATTCAGAAACAGTAAAGACTTCTTTATGAGAGATAAGGTGATGTATGTATCATGCGCTTTCAAAACGTTAACAAAATCCATGAACACGTTTTAAAAATTCAGGATGGTACAAGAGCACGGTGAACTGTCATTCTCCCTCTCCCCTCCCCCAGCTCTTTTCCCAAAGGCCATCTCTGTTGTGCTTTGCTTGTGTAGATTTCCAGTGGTGATATAAGCAGATACAAGCATATACATACTTACGTATCACCATATTCATCACTAATTTCTTTACACAAATTTCTACCTGCATTTTATTTTATTTTATTTTTTTTAAAAGATTATTTATTTATTTATTCGACAGAGATAGAGACAGCCAGCGAGAGAGGGAACACAAGCAGGGGGAGTGGGAGAGGAAGAAGCAGGCTCATAGCGGAGGAGCCTGATGTGGGGCTCGATCCCACAATGTCGGGATCACGCCCTGAGCCGAAGGCAGACGCTTAACCACTGTGCCACCCAGGCGCCCCTCTACCTGCATTTTAAAAGAAGGTTAATCTAGAACAACTAGCCATTGTTCAGCAATCTCAGGGAATGATCACATAGTAGGTACTCAAGAATTATTTGGATGGCTAAATGAAAAAAATTCCTTTCTGGTAGGACATTTCAATTTCTTACTGTTTGAAATAATGCTGTGTGAAACGTTTTTGTGGTCCAACCCTTCTTTAGGTAGATTTTCAGAAGGTGAATTACCAGGTCAAGTCCTTTAGGTATTACCAGATTGTGTTCTGATAGCTATTTACTCCCCTCAGCACCATCAGGGATCATTTCATTTTTTCCCCATCTTTGCTAATTTGGTAAATGGAAAACGCAATCTCATTGTTGTTTCTGTTTGCATTTCTTTGAATTAGTGAGGTTGGACATTTTTCCAGATGTTGGCCAGTCACTGAGATAACCTGTTTTTGAAGATTTTCTGGTAGGCTCCTTTGCATATTTAACTATTGGGGTTTTTCTTCCTGAATCTTATGGGCTCTTTAAATATTAAAACTAGTAATTCTGTTACTTATTATTAATGAATAGTTCCCCTCATCTAGTGTTTGCCTTTTGAGTTTTGATTTAATTAACTTATTTTTGGCCCCGAAGATGTACATTTTTATCTGTTCACTGCTATCCATCGAGTCATATATAATTCATTTCATTACTTTTGAGGCTAGAATAACCTACTTACAGCATCCTCTCAAGAACTGTGTAGAGACGGAAGGGAAGTCCACCTTATGCTGATAGCCTGTCAACAGGGGAGTTTTCTAAGCATTCATCTGTAGAGGTAGGTTGAAAATTCATTCTATCTTTGGCTCTGATGTATGTGGATTTAAGAAAACATCTTAGACATCCTTTTTGGAAGGACTTTGCCTTATTGGTGTAACTTCCAGGTGGGAAGCTAATCATGTGGGGTTGCCATGCTCTTTCTTCTCTCTTTCTCTGCTACCCAGAGTGGAAAATTGCTAATGCCTTGGTTTCTAGCCTCTCAATGAGTTCATCTCAAATCCTTTATTCATGCAATTCTTCCTGCTCTCTTGGCTACCGTTAAAAACAAATCTGAATATATCAGTCAGTTCTTCAGAGAAATAGAACCAATAGGACACACATGCATCATCATCCTCACCATCCTCAGCATCCTCACCATCATCATCGTCACCATCGTCTTCACCATCTTCACCATCATCACCATCTTCACCATCATCACCATCATCACCATCATCACCATCATCACTATCATCATCATCTTCACCATCATCACCATCTTCACCATCATCACTGTCTTCACCATCATCACCATCATCACCATCATCATCATCATCATCTCTCTATCTAGAGAAGTTTAATTTAAGGAATTGGCTCACGTGACTGGTTGCGGGTGGTTAGCAAGTCTGAAATCCAGGCAGGATTTCCATGTTACAGTCTTGAGGCAGAATTCCTTCTTTGGGAAATCTCAGTTTTTGCTCTTAAGAGCTTCAACTGATTTGAGCAGGCATTATTGAGAGTAATCTTTATTACTTAAAGCCTGCTGATTGTAAGTGCTAATTACATCTACAAAACTCCTTCATGGCAACATCTGGACTAGCGTTTGACCAAACAATGGGGCACCGTAACCTTGCCGAGTTGACACATGAAATTAACCTTCATACTGATCTTCCCATTGGACTGATTTCTCTCTCAGTCCATGCTTCTATGACCCTATAAGCTTATTTGTGAGTGTGCAGTCTACTAGGTTTTATTAGACATATTATAAGATTTTGATAGTATTCATGTGTGAGTACAGTCATTGTCAGAATGTTTCTATGGCTGGTTCACCGGCTGTACAAATGTGCTGCTCCAAAAGTTGGATTGAATTGAATCCCATTCTAGGCATTAGGAATACACTATGTGTAGCTTTGACAATATGGTTATTGGAGAGTTTCAGATCTAATAGGACATGTGATAAGAGGAACCGTTGAATGTGCGGTTATGTACCCATTGTCTGGGGTGGTATGGAGGTTCCAGCTAAAACATCAGCTCTGCACCTTAATAGCCTTGAGGGAACAAGGCAAGACCTGGGAAAAGGAGGCTGGAGGCATTAGTTGGCTGGGGTGCCACCAATTCAGAGGAAGAATACGGAGCCAGGTGTGAGAGCCTGCAATGGCGACCTCTCAGGTACTGGGAGGGTGAGGGGTGGGAGTTGTGCCATCCCAGCAGTGGGAATGGAACCATGTGTGTAGTTGCTGCCAGGCTGGTAGTGGAGAGTAGCTTAGGTACAAGGATTGCAGTTAAGTGAGACAAAGGACTCTCTACCACTAGCCATGGTGGGAAAAGGGGATCATGCTTACAGGTGCTTGTGTGAGCAGAAGTGAAGCTGGGCCTACTTCTCTCTCAGGCTGTTCAATAGGACAGCCCAGTCCTTGGTGTCCTGGAGACACAGCCCTGGGAGTAAGAACGGTCACAATCACCCTCCTAAGAAATGAAGAATCTGAGGTTCAGAGTGGGTAGGTCTCTTGCACAATGCCATGTGGTTATCTGTTAAGATAAAAGTTTGCGGGGCGCCTGGGTGGCACAGCGGTTAAGCGCCTGCCTTCGGCTCAGGGCGTGATCCCGGCATTGTGGGATCGAGCCCCACATCAGGCTCCTCTGCTGTGAGCCTGCTTCTTCCTCTCCCACTCCCCCCTTGTGTTCCCTCTCTCGCTGGCTGTCTCTATCTCTGTCGAATAAATAAATAAAATCTTTAAAAAAAAAAAAAAGATAAAAGTTTGCATACATGTTATTGGTTGAATTGTGTCCATCCCCCCCTAAATTCTTGTGTCAAAATCATGACCTCTGGTATCTTAGAATGAGGCCTTATTTGGAAATAGGGTCATTGCAGATGTCATTAGTTAAGATGAGATCTTCCTGGAGTAGGGCGGGCCACTAATCCAATACGACTGCTGTCCTTATAAACAGGCAAAACTTGGACGTAGCTGCACGCAGGGAGAGGACCCTGTGAAGATGATGCAGAGATTGGACGATGCTTCGTAAGCCAAGAAACAGCGAGGATTGCCAGCAACTACCAGCAGCTCGGGCAGAGGCATGGAACAGATTTTTCTAAATCCTCAAAAAGAGCCAACCCCACTAACATCTTGATCATGAAATTCAAAACTGTGACAGAATAAATTTCTGTTGTTAAGCCGTTCAGCTGGTGGCAGTTTGCTAGAGCAGCCAGAGGAAACTAATACAATATGGAAGTATCTATTACTCTTTTTGTTTGTTTTTAATGGGAAAAAAAATCTTGGAAATGGATTTAATTTCTTATTTTAAGTGAGAGCAGGTTTTTCTTAGCAAATACAGAAACAGAAGTCCTTATCATTTAACAAAATGGTGGCATGAAAATTTGGACACCTAGTATATATTTATCCTGTAAAGAAACCAAAAGACTTCTCAATGAAATAATTTGAAGGTGTACATTCTTTTCCATTTATCCATATTCCAGGTGAAGATGTTTAGAATCCCCACAGAAACTTTGAGAATCACTGAGTCAGAATCACAGTCCAGGATTATTCCGAAGTTTCAGACACTTTTTCTGTAAGGGGAGTAGTAACCCAAACTTGACCCTCAGATTAAATTATATTTGTTTGGTTTTTATTTTCATGAGCATTTTTTTCAAAAACAGCAATTTTAAAACTTATACTGAAATGTCGTTTGAATGAGCTGAGAGGTTGGTTTCTTTTATTGAAGCATAGTTGACATACAATATTATATTGGTTTCAGATGTTCCACATAGTGATTCAACATTTATATACATTATGAAGTGATCCCCACAATAAATCTAGCTACCATCTGTTGCTATACAAACTTGTTACATATTGTTGACTATATCCTTCTATGTTGTACATTGTATCCCTGGGTCTTATTTATTTTGTAACTGGAAGTTTGTACCTTTTAATCCACAGTCCTTATATTGCCAGTCCCACAACTCCCTCTCCTCTCCGGCAGCCATCATATTGTTTTCTGCATCTATGAGTCTGTTTGTTTGTTTGTTTGTTTTTTTGTTTGTTTGTTTTTGAGAGAGACAGAGAGCGAGCGAGTGAGGGGCAGGGAGGGCCAGAGGAAGAGAATCTCAAGCCGAGTTGGCACTGAGCACGAAGCCCGATGTGAGGCTCGATCCCACAACCCTGAGATCATGACCTGAGCCGAAATCAAGAGTCGGACACTTAACCAACTGAGCCAACCAGGCGCCCCTATTTCTGTTTTGTTTTCTTTTGTTGTTTAGATTCCACATATAAGTGAAATCAGATGGTATTTGTCTTTCTCCGTCTGACTTATTTCATTCTAGATCCATCCATATGGTCACAAATGGCAAATTTTCATTCTTTTTTGTGATCTTTATCCATCATTCATTGATGGATACTTAGGTTGTTTCCCTAACTTGACTATTGCAGATAATGCTGCCCTGGCTCGCTCAGTTGGTGGAACATGTGACTCTTGATCTCGGGGTTGTGAGTTCAAGCCCCACGTGGGGTGTTGAGATGACTTAGAAATAAAATATTAAAAAATAATAATAATGCTGCAATGAACATGGGGGTGTCCATATTTTTTCAAAGTAGTGTTTTCATTTTCTGTGATTAAATACCTAGAACTGGGATTGCTGGATCATCTCGGTGGTCCTATTTGTAACTTTTTGAGGAAACTCCAGGCTGTTTTCCACAGTGGCTGCAGTGATTTACATTCCTGCCAACAGTGCACAAGTGTTCCTTTTTCTCCACATCCTCACCAACACTTGTTATTTTGTTTGTCTTTTTCATACTAGCCACCTCTGTGTGAGGTGATATCTCATTGTGGCTTCGATTTGTGGGGACGTTCATTTTAGTGAAATTATTTTTTTTTAAACATGTTGAAATTTGTTTTAACAGATTGAAAGAATAATTAATTGTCTTTCCATAGGCTCAGCAGCAGCAGCAACCGTCCAAGAGGAGCTTCCCCCCCTAGATCTCGGGAGAGAGAGACATTTAAAGTTTTCTGCCACGCCACAGAATAACACAGAAGATGCAAAACTGATAGAAGTACAAACACAGAACCAAAAGGAAGAGTTTCTTGGTGAAATCTATTGATGGAAAAATTGAAATATCACGTAAAGGTCGAAGTCCTGTTTTGGGGACACCTGGGTGGCTTACTCAATTAAGTGTCTGCCTTCGGCTCAGGTCATGATCCCAGGGTCCTGGGATCGAGTCCTGCGTGGGCTCCTTGCTGAGCGGGGAGCCTGCTTCTCCCTCTGCCTGCTGCTCCCTGTGCTTGTGCTCGCCCTCCCTCTGGCAAATAAATAAAGTCTTTTAAAAAAAGAAGTCATGTTTTGGAGCTTTATTAGCTTCGTTTGTTTGGTTTTGGTTTTTTGGTTTTGTTTTGTTTTGTTTTTTGCTTTTGAAACAGCAAGGGTCAGAAGTAGTTAATCACAGTTACAATGCGGAAACCAAAGGTAATTTGAACCATTCAGGGCTACTTTGGAAGTTTTCTCCTATTCTGTTGTCCTGTAAAATCCAAGAAACGACTTTTGGTTTGGAACACTGTTCAGGGACCAGAAATGGGAAAGTCACTTTGTTTGGTTATTTACTTTTTCTTCTGAAAATGGAATACCATTACAGATAGAGCAGGAAGAAAAATATTTGTAGAGTATTTCAAAGTTAATGCATACCTTTTAACATTATTATCTAATTAGAGAGACTACATGTTGTTTTAGTGCATTTTTCAAAAAAGTAATTTCTGTTGCAAATATTTTCTTCATAGAATAATTGCATTTCAAGCTCAACATCATCTTGGTTGTTGTCACTAAAGATGACTGCTAACCTGAAAATACTTGGATGATGAGAAAAATGCCACCAAATTTATTTATGTTACATGCCTGAGAAGGAATGGCCATTGAATAGCATGGTATTCAAAAGCATCCAAAAATACTCAAGGAAATTAGGAAACTGAAGAAATAGAGGAAAAATTATGTAAAAGTTGGTAGCAGGCAACAGAGTCAGAAGACTGAGCAGGTTTCCCACCTTTTGTCCTAGTACCTTTCCCAAGCACAAGTTAGCCCACAAAGTTACTAAAACGGCATTATCTTACGACTTCTTTGGGTTGCGGGTCCCCAAGACTTTCCCCAGCTTCAAAAATTTCCTAGGAGGACTCGTAGAACCCAGAATATAGTTGTATTCACAGCTCTGGTTTATCGCAGCAAAAGACTACAAAACAAAATCAGCAGAGAGGAGAGGCTCTCCACTTGGCTCAGACCCCACTTCACCAACACGGCTGGTATGTCGATAGAAACCCCGTCTACCCGGGTAGGCTACTTTTGTTTTGTTTTGTTTTGGCTGCACGCTCTTGTGTTGACTTGGCTCCATCTCTTTCAAAGCCAAACTGCAGAAACATCACCTCTGTTCCACCACCGGCCTCTCTTCTTGCCTCTCTCTCCTCCCCCAGCAACAAGAGCTGAGTCTTATAGCATGAAGACACACCAGGCGCTGTTCTAAGGACTTTATATATCTACGCAACTAATCCTTAAAGCAACCCAAGGAGGGGGGATGCTATTACCTCCATTTTTAACAAGAGAGAACAGAGACACAGGGGGTTAAGCAGCCTCTCAAGGCCTTACAGCTTATAAGTGGCACAGCCTTAACTCAAAGCCCTGCAGTCTGGCTCCAGACCCACGCACCCCACCCCTGTATGACACTGCCTCTCAGAATAACATCCCCGGGGGTGCACACAGTCAGGCCTTCTTGGCCCTACCAGACGCCGAGAGCAACAGAAACTCCAGAGAATCAAAGCCAGTCCTCTGCTAACTGCAATTCTCTCCTTTCGGGAGTTTCCAAGTCTCCTGAATAGCCTTGATGAACATTCTCGACAATGACTAAACAAGCCACAGAATCCTGAAGTGCTTGGTGAACTCTTAAAGAGCAGATAACAACAACACAAATGTTATTTGTCACGGAACTGTATGTTTAAAACTGATTAAAGTGGTAAATCTTATATGTAGCTTACCACAATTTTTATTTGTTAAAGATTTCACTTCTTTATTTGCCAGAAAGAGAGACAGAGAGAGAAAGAGAGACAGAGCACAAGCAGGGGAGCAGCTGGCAGAGGGAGAAGCAGGCTCCCTGCTGAACAAGGAGCCCGATGGGGGACTCATTCCAGCACCCCGGGAACATGACCTGAGATGAAGGGAGACACTGAACTGAGCCACCCAGGCGCCCCTTACCACAATTTTTAAAAAGCAGGTGTAATTTCATGCAAAATACTTCTGGCATATATGTTAGCGTGTCACGATACCCCTTCTCGTGCATCTAAGTAAACTTTGGGGAAAGATGTTCTCCTTTAGTTTGCTTGACTCTCTGTGCTGAGCCCGCGAGCTCACAGATCAAGCTGTATGTGCTAATCCCTGCTCAAAGTGCAAGGCTGAAGATAAGCTATTGCTAATTATTATTCCTTTTTCTGTGTGTGTCCCACAATGCAGTTTTAAAAGTGTTCTTTTCCTACGTTATCTCATCAGATGGTCACAGTTAACTGCCCTGCAAAGAAAACCGAGCAGATATAATTATCTATATTGTACGACAGAGGAAGTTGTGAGGGCAAGGCCCGGGAAGCCCAGATCTTGAAGCTTGTAAATGGCTGAGTTGAGGTCAGAACCAAAGCCTTTTGGTTACCAGAGTCCCTTTTCTCCAAGCCTACAATCTCAGGAAGGCTAGGATGAGGGTGAGCCAAGTACGGCCCTTGCCGGGCCCAAAATTTAAGAGGCATCAAATCAAGACAAATAATAGTTTAAGATAATATTTTTTAAAGTTAAAATTAATGTTAAAATATCCCCGATGAACACAATATCACAATTGTAAATGAAGGCCGGCTGTGTGCTTATTTTATGAGCCTGCATTATTGTGCAATGGGAACAGTTGTTTCCCACTGGCCTGCGAGGTTTCCAGATGCACAAGGCCATCTCCTCCTTGCCAGGTGGGGGTTAGGAGGGTGGCCGACGGTGTGCAGACAGAGTGGGTGAAGTGGGGTTCTCTAGGGAGCCATGATTTTTTTACCGTAGAGGAGATTCAGAACCTGGGTGGGGTCAGATAATCAGACAGAATGGTCAAGTTCAGGTTGAATCCCAAAGTTCATGGTGCCAGGGACCCTGTACTTATGCACCCCGTCTTCCTAGGGCCTACACCTAGCAAGGAGAAAACACCCAGAAAGGAGTCACTCTACTGCACACTGAAATATAAGAGCCTAAGTTAAGTCCCAAGGGGTGCTCAGGATGGAGACACTTCTGGTTCGCCGGTCGGGGCTATTGCATAACATGCCAGCAATTCCAGAGATTCTATCAGAGTGCCAGGGGCAAAGATCTATTTTTCACCACCCACATACAGGGTGTGTCCTACTTTGAAGGAACGCTAATAAATGGAAACCTATATTTACATTAAAAGTACATAAAGTTGTGATGATTGACTTTGGCTAAATCATGCCGAAGCCCATTCAATATCAAGTTCTCCTAATCTATTAAATGGAATTTGATGTGTTGTTGGTGGGTCTTTTGCCAACCTGTTGGGCAATTTTACCGTAGCAAATCTTCAATCAGCTGTTATTTGAGCATCTACAATTGTGCAGTGGTAAATAAAATAAAGTTGAAGTCAAGGTCTCCACCTCCAGTAAAGCCACACAGAATCTACTTAGGGAGATATGATCCATATAGGCAAATAGACAAATATTAACTCATGATAAGAGCCACCTGAATACTGAAGGGCACAGCCATTAACTCATAGACATTCCAAGGAGGAAAAGCAATCACTTTGTTTTTTGGGTTTTTTCCTTTCTTCTTTTCTTTTCTCTTTTCTTTTCTTTTCTTTTCTTTTCTTTTCTTTTCTTTCTTTTCTTTTCTTTTTTCCTTTTTGCATGAACTGATTCTGCAGGATGGGCATCTAGTAAGAAATGCATACAGCATGTATTTGAGGGCTATAGGGAGGGCTGTGCAAAGGTTGGGGGCCGTCAGGTGCCAGACAGGAGCACGTGAGAGTGACACCATCAGTCCCGCTGAGTCGCAGCTGTATTAAGCTGGCAAAGCACGGATCTGAGACCTGAAAGTGGCCTTAGTGCAGAGTTGTAAACAGATGAGACGTTCCAGGGAGCCCATCGAGACCAGCTCCTGGGGGCGATCTTCATGAGGAGATCCAGAGGAGAGCAGGAAGGCAGCCAGAAAGATGACTGAGAAAGAAAGGGTTGAAGCAGTCAGAAGAAAGCAAGGAACATGCAGTGTCAGAAAGAGTCAGTCCCCAGGAGCCCCACAACGTGAGCGGCCACTGTGAGGTACAGGACAAAGGTCAAGGAGAGAACCATTTGAGACCGATGGTCATATTTTTAGGGAAGGGATTTCCTCTTGGCAGAGCTTCACAAGGACTGTACCAGTCTGTGTGACGCTAAACATGCCCTTGATCCTGTACTTTCCTTTTGTTTCTTCAGCTAAGGCAAAAGAAGGGATGACTGACATGTACATGTAACATTCAGCCACAACTGAGAACAGAACTAGTGCAGAACGTCACAGGTCCAGGGCAAGGGACCAAAAGGGACTGTTTTGGTCCCTGTCTTGGTCTGAGCAAGGTGGGTCTCTCAAAGACGTTCGCTGCGATCGGGTGGCAATGCATGTTCTAGACCCATTAGATAGGTTCCGGAAGTAGGCATGAGCCCCACAATTGACACTAGTGTCGCTCACGTCTGGCTGTCCTTGTTTCTGCTCCTGGGGCTTCCGTGGGTACACAGGTTAGTGGTTTACTTGGACCTCTACCTTGTCTTCTGTTCTTTTCACCTCGCCTGCACATTTGCTCCTTCCTCGACTTGGCTTTCATGGTGTGGAGGTTCCTAAGAAGATGACCCTCAGGCCAAGAGCTTTGAGCCAATAGGTAAAATGCAATCTAATACAGTCTAATTCATCTTAATAGTGTGTTCCTTATACTAAAATCTGGAACATCCTTGGAAGGACACTTAGTAAACTAGTTACATGAACTGCTTTCCCAGAGGGGTCCTGGGTAAGTGGGAACAGAGATGGGGGGAGCTTTTCACTGTCTACCCTTTTATACTCTTTGAACTTTGAACGAGGTGTTAACTATTTAAAAAACTAATAATTAAAAAAAATAAAGACTAGACCATGTGTGCTGAAAAAAACAAGGAATGTAATAGGAACAAACATTTAAAGAGTACAATCTTCATAGGATATTCCATCAAAAAATAAGCAAGCAAGCAAACCCTTCTGTCATTTTTAAAGGAATAACTTTCTTGAGGTAGAGTTGACACATGGCAACCTGTATGTGTTTAAGTTGTATAATTTGACACGTTTCGACATGCGTTTCCACCTATGAAACTATCAGCATAATAAAGATAATGAATATGTTCACTACCTTTGAAAGTTTACTCATGTCCTTTGAAATCCCCATCTCCCACCTCTCCCCACCTTGTCTCCCATCCCCAGGTCACCAAAGCACCAGTGTGTTTTCTACTGGTTTGAATTTTCTCAACGTTTATATAAATGGAATTATATAGTATGTTCTTTTTTGTCAGGCTTCTTTCACTCAAGCAAAATTATTATTATTATTAATATTATTGAAGATCTTATTTTTAAGTAATCTCTACACCCAATGTGGGGCTTGAACTCACAACCCCAAGATCAAGAGTCACATGCTGTACAGACTGAGCCAGCCAGGTGCCCCAAGCGACATTATTTTTGAGATTCATCCACGTTGCACTTATCAGTAGCTCATTCATTAGAAGTTGTTGAGTAGGGATGCCTGGGTAGCTCAATCAGTTAGCACCTGCCTTCAGCTCAGGTGGTAATCCCAGGGTCCCAGGATCGAGTTCCGCATCCAGCTTCTTGCTCATCTCCCTCTGCCTGCTGCTCCCCCTGCTTGTGCTCTCTCTCTCTGACAAATAAATAAATAAGAGCTTTAAAACAAACAAACAAACAACAATTGTTGAGTGGTGCTTCATTTCATAGATATGCCATTGGAGTAAATACTTAGGAGTAGGGTCACATGCTAAGCATGTTAAAGCTTTAAAAGAAACTCTTAAAGTGGCCGGACCATTTTGCATTTTCACCAACAAAATGTGAATGAGCGTTCCAATTGCTCCACATCCTTACCACCTGGCAGGGACTTTTTCTTTTTCCTTTTTCTTTTTTTATTTAAAGACTTTATTTGACATAGAGAGAGAAATAGCGAGAGAAGGAACACAAGCAGAGGGAGTGAGAGAGGGAGAAGAAGGCTTCCCGCTGAGCAGGGAGCCCGATGTGGGGCTCAATCCCGGGACCCTGGGATCATGACCTAAGCCAAAGGCAGATGCTTAATGACTGAGCCACCCAAGCACCCCTGGCAGGGACATTTTAATTCTCAACTTTCTATTACGTGCATAGTGGTATCTTGTTTTGGTTTTAATTTGGATTTCCTTAATCATTAAGGATACTGAGGATGTTTTCGTGTGTTTATTGGCCATCTGTATATTCTCCTTGGTGAACTGTCTTTCCAAATATTTTCCTGATTAAAAAAATTCTGTCATTGGGGTGCCTAGGTGGCTCAGTTTGTTAAGCGTCTGCCTTTGGCTCAGGTAATGATCCCAGGGTCCTGGGATCAAGTCCCGCGTCAGGCTCCCTGCTCAGTGGGTAGTCTGCTTTTCCCTCTACCCTCCCCCCCACTACTTGTGATCTCTTTCTCATTCTCTCTCTCTCAAATAAATACAATCTTTAAAAAAATTCTGTTATGATTATTGACTATTGAAAGCTTTTTATACATTTTGAATACAAGACCTACAAATCATATATATAAGTTGCAAATATTTTGTCCCAATCTGTTGCTTGTCTTTTCATTTTCTTAGTAGTTTCGAAGAAGAGACTTTTAATTTTTATGATGTCCAGCTGGTGTGGTATGGTAGCCAGGCTGCAAGATGGTCCCAGTGATAGTCCCCTCTCTGGCATTCCTGCTCTTTTACTGTCCCCTCTCACACTGAATTGGGCTGACCTGTGTAATCAGCAGAATACTGAGGAGATGATAATTTCTAGCTCTTGGGCTAGATCATAATAGACCTTATAGCTGCTGGCTTCCACCTTTGCTCTCTCTTGAATATCTCACTCTGAGGGAATCTAGCTACTATGTTGTGCAGACACTCAAGCAGCCCTGTGTGAGATTCATGTAACAAGGAACTGAGACTTCCTGGGGCGCCTGGGTGGCACAGCAGTTGAGCATCTGCCTTCGGCTCAGGGCGTGATCCCGGCATTATGGGATCAAGCCCCACATCAGGCTCCTCCGCTATGAGCCTGCTTTCTTCCTCTCCCACTCCCCCTGCTTGTGTTCCCTCTCTCGCTGGCTGTCTCTATCTCTGTCAAATAAATAAATAAAATCTTAAAAAAAAAAAAAGGAACTGCGACTTCCTGCAAAAAGCCTTGTGAGTGAAACATCTTGGATCCTTCAGCCCCAGTCAAGCCTTCAGATGACTGCTGCCCTAGCTGACATCTTGTCTACAACCTCCCAGGAGACCTGGAGATAGAACCACATAGCTGAGCTCCTCCTGAATCACTGACCTACAGAACCTGTGTGGGATGATAAAAATGTAAATTATTGTTTAAACCACCAAGTTTTGTGGTGATTTTACACAATATAGATAACAGTGGAGTTTCTATCATTCATAATAGAAAAACTGATGATTTTTTAAAAAGGTTATTTATTTATTTATTTTGACAGAGAGAGAGAGAGCATGAGCACAAGCAGGGGGAGCGGCAGAGGGAAATGGAGAAGCAGGCTTCCCGCTTAGCCGGGAGCCCGACACAGGGCTCAATCCCAGGACCCCAAGATCATGACCCGTGACGAAGGCAGATGCTTAACCGACTGAGCAACCCAGGTGCCTAGAAAAACTGATGATTAATACCTGTTTCATGTTTTTTTAATGGGGAGTCTCTGCGGGATGGGATGAGATCCTGGGATCCTTCACTTTGCAGTAACTACCATGAAAGCTTCCTATAAATAGTCTGAGCCTTTATTTCTCATGATGTTTTCTCCTTCTTGGTCCCCTGACTCATTCCTGTGACTTCTCACCTTAACATTCTACAGACAACTGATTTGGGCTGATGTGGTGGTGGCAGAAGACACTGAACAGAAAGTCACTGTGGGCAAAATCAGGGGTTTTGAGACTTTCAATAATTCCTAGCTCACCCGTCTCACAAAGCTGGCCTTCTTCCAACACTATCTATTTTGTTATAAAACAAGTTTGTTCTTGCCTTAGGTCCTTTTCAGTGGCTTCGCTCTCCCAGTTGGATCATTATTTTAAAACTTATCATTAATATAATTGAATTATAATCAAATTATCTTATGCAATGTTCTTAAATACTGAAGAGTCTATAAAGCGTACACATACAGGTAAATAATAATAACCAAAGACACACCCTGTACCACAACTCCGTTAAGAAATAAACTGTTCACAGTCCATTTGCAGCCTCCTGGGTGCCCCTTCGTGATTGTGCCCCTCCCCCATCGTGATTGTGCCCCTCCCCCGTATTCCTGAGTTTTGAGTTAATTAGAATTAATTGTTCTTTCGCTTTTATTTATAGTTGAAAACAAAAAGCACCTACACAGGTCTCCCTGAATAGTTATCATTTTGTTTTGAAAAACTGAGTTGCTAGTACACACCTAACTCTCACGTTGCCGGAGTCAGATAAAGGCTCTTAGAAGACAAAGGGAATGGTCCCTAGGTTATAGTCTGACTTCAGCTTCTCTGGGAATTTACCAGAATGTTTCCTAGGCAATGTCATGAGTGAATCCTGGGGAAAATAGAGTGCAGCCTCGTCAGGGCATTGGTGGGGCAATAGTAGGAGGCAAGTGTTAGATGTGTGGGCAGTTATGTGGGTAGGGAGTGTGCCACTCTGTTTTTATCTGCTTCTAAGTTCACTGCGGCCTAGCAGTAGATCAAAGCAGATTCCTTCTGTAGGGGAAGACATGAGTCTTCAGCTGATCTAGGGTGGCCAGGCTTATGCAGGAGAGAAAAACTTTTATCATACATGGGCCAGGAGAGGTCATGGACAGACTAGAGTCTGGGTCAGGTGCACTTGTGTATTTGGTCCTCAGGTAAGAGGGAAGGAGCAATGGCGGGCAGCACCTGGATGAAGCCATACTCGATATGTCTGTCTCTTGGGTTACACTGTCCCAGTTCTGACTGGTGGCCATCTGGAGCACAGTCAACATCCTGGAATTTCTCTGCACCACCCATTTAGGGACTGTTTGCTTGCTTTCTGCAAGGGATCTCCTCCATTCTCTAACCTATGACTTCCTCTTTTTTGGTTTAGTGCCTTGTGGAATCCATTCTCTAGCAGCTCCTTGAAAAACCATGCATGGGAGGTAACATTTTTTGAGATTTTGCATGAAAATGGCCTTCATTCTATCCACATATTTACTAAATGATTTGGCTAGGCATAGAATTTTAAGTCACAAATCATTTTGAAGATGTTACTTTACTATCTTCTTGATTCCAGCCATACTGTTGAGAAATCCAAAACTGTTGATTTCCAGTCCTTTGTACATGACTTTTCTTTTTTCTTGAAGCTTGTAGAATCTTTTTCTTTGTCCCTCTTATTTTGGAATTTCACAATGATGAGCCTTGGTGTGTGTGTGTGTGCATGTGTTTTAGAGAGAGCAAGCATGTGTGCACATGGAGGGGGAGGGGCAGAGGGAGAAGAAGAGAGAGAATCTCAAGCAGGCTCCATGGAGGGCGAAGTAGGGCTCCATCTCATGACCCTGAGATCATTACCTGAGCCGAAATCCAGAGTTAGACGCTCAACCTATTGAACCTCCCAGGCACCCCTTGGTGTTTATATTCATCTGTTGGTCTTATTTCTTTTTTTTTTTTTTTTAAGATTTTATTTATTTATTTGACAGAGATAGAGACAGCCAGCGAGAGAGGGAACACAAGCAGGGGGAGTGGGAGAGGAAGAAGCAGGCTCATAGCAGAGGAGCCTGATGTGGGGCTCGATCCCGTAACGCCGGGATCACACCCTGAGCCGAAGGCAGACGCTCAACCGCTGTGCCACCCAGGCGCTCCATGGTCTTATTTCTTGATCAGTTGTTTCCATCTGGAAGTTGTTCACTTCTGGAGAGTTTTCTTAAATTATTTAATTGGTGATTTTTTTGGGTTCATTATCTTTTTTTCCCTTTTTCTGGAGTTTTTTATTCACATGTTTAACCAACATGACTTGTCCTCTCATTTTCTCTCCTAGTGTCCATCTCTGCATTTTGGTTTACTTTCTGTGAATTTTCTCCAATTTTATCATTCTTTCTACTGAGTTTTCTATTTCTTTTTTTTTTTTAAAGATTTTATTTATTTATTTGACAGAGAGAGACAGCGAGAGAGGGAACACAAGCAGGGGAAGNTTATTTAATTGGTGATTTTTTTGGGTTCATTATCTTTTTTTCCCTTTTTCTGGAGTTTTTTATTCACATGTTTAACCAACATGACTTGTCCTCTCATTTTCTCTCCTAGTGTCCATCTCTGCATTTTGGTTTACTTTCTGTGAATTTTCTCCAATTTTATCATTCTTTCTACTGAGTTTTCTATTTCTTTTTTTTTTTTTTAAAGACTTTATTTATTTATTTGACAGAGAGAGACAACGAGAGGGAACACAAGCAGGGGAAGTGGCAGAGGGAGAAGCAGGCTTCCCACCGAGCAGGGAGCCCGATGTGGGGCTCGATCCCAGGACCCTGGGATCATGACCTGCACCGAAGGCAGACACTTAATGACTGAGCCACCCAGGCGCCCCCTGAGCTTTCTATTTCTGACATAACGTTTTTAATTTCCAAGAATTCTTTTTGGTTCTTTGAATTATTTCTTTATATGGCATCCTTTCCTTTTTTCATGGATGCAATATCATCTCTTTTCCTTTCGAAAATACTGATGACAATTTTCTAAATTTATTTTTTGGTGTCTTTTCACTGCATGGTCTGTTTTGTGTTCAATTTACTCTCTTCCCCCCTTCCTGGTTTTAGTCCTTATCTTTCACGTGAGAAGCTTTGTTTAGCTGTTTGGCATTAGCTGTTTGCTCATGATTAAGAGTACAGCCTAAAAGGCTGTTTAGAAGTTCTGAGTGTGGGATCAGACCTTGTTGTGTATCTTACCCAAAGTTTCCCCAAAAGCAGAGCCCAAGACTTACATGGAGGCAGTGCATTTGTTAAGAAATCCAAAGAAGCAGGAGTAACGGATAGTGGGAGGGAAAAAAGACAGAGAGGAAGCCAACCTAATTGTTAACAGCTGACCATTGCTATAGTGACTACTGCTCTTTTCCATTGGATATTCTGGGTCTTATAGAATGAGACTGTCCACTCAGGGGATACAAGGGGGGAAATATTTATCCTCAAAGATAGCTCCACGGACATTATCTTCCTGAATTTCTGGGTTGCACATGCCTGAATGCTGATTCTGAGAGCTTCTGCAGATGCACATGGATATCAAAGAAGCTTTGGGACAGAAAGTAAGATTTAGGGCTGAAGTGAGACTTTGCTTGCTGTATTAGCAAGGCTCTCCAGAAAAACAGAAACAAGAGGAGACAGATACAAGGAATTGGCTCATGTGATGATGCTGAGAAGTCCCATGATCTCCCACCTGCAAACTGGAGGTGCAGAGGAGCTAGTGGTATAGTTCCAATCCAAGTCCAAATCCTTGGGATCCGAGGTAGCCAATGGCGTAAGTTCTAGTCTGAGTGCAGAAGACCAATGCCTCAGCTCGAAAACAGTAAGGCAGAGGGAGAGAAAGCAAATGTTCCCTTCCTTCACCTTTTTGTTCTATTTAGGCTCTCAACTGTGTGGGTGAGGCCCACCCATTTTGGGGAGAGTAATCTGCTTTATTCAGTCTACCAATTCAAATGCTAATCTCATCAGAAATACCCTTACAGACTCACGTAGAAATAAAGATCAATATCTGGGCATTTTGCAGCCTAGGCAGGTTGACACATGAACTTAACCATTGCGCTTGCTCTGGGAAGCTGTGTGGAACTTGATGGGACGGTGGCTGCAACTGTGGGCAGAGTAAGAGGTGAGACTAAGAGGATGAGAAGGGGTGCACACAAGGTGTCTACCACTCTGAGCTTCACTGAAGGGTGACCTGGTTGAATCTGTTGGGAGATCCCCCAGTTTCAGACTGGGTCTTCCCTCATAGACTGATTAGATTCCTTGAGAAGAGTTTTCCAGCCTCTTATCTAGAAGGTGAAGATCACATTGCCTGCATTCCGAGAGCCAAATGGTGCAAGATAGTTCGAGTCTCTGCATTTGGTGCCTATCTGCCCTCTGGTTCCCCTCCCCCCATTTCTGCTGTGGTTTATATGCCCTCAGTGTGCCTGGCATCTTCTAGACCAGAGAGTCTCCCTGCAGGATAAACCTCCAATCTTCTGCTGGGATCAGGGATGGGATATGGGATCCAACTGCTTTCCAAATTGCTTTCACTCAGTTCTCCTTATTTTAGCCTTCTCCTCTCTGCTCAGGCCCAATGATCCCTGGTTCTAGGAGTTTCTGAGCCTTTTGAGGTATTTCCAGTATAAGTCGGGTTGCAGCTCAGCTCGCTCAGATCTGCTAAATCAGTTACCACTCATCCATCTATTTTCCAGCTTCTGAAATTGTGTTGTACTTTTCTCTTCTCCTGTTCTCCTTTCCTTATGAGTTCATGACTTAATCATAAAAAGAAGAAAGAAAGAAAGAAAGAAAGAAAGAAAGAAAGAAAGAAAGAAAGAAAGAAAGAAAGATTTAAAAACATCTGTTTAGAGCAGTTTTGGGTTGGAGCAAAATTAGTTGCATGCATGCCATCTGCCATCTTAGCCCAAAAGTCACGTGCAGTTATACACATAGCCGCCTCCTTTGTGTGTTTCCTGCTTCAATTTAAATATCACCTCTTCAGAAAGGCCTTTCTTGACCACCCATCTGAAATTAGGCCCCCTATAGCACTTATCACTACCTGGTATCTTCTTATTTATGGACTTCTGCCCCATTAGAATGTAAGCTCCGTGAGAACAGGTACCCCGGCATCCCCGGCTTATAAAACAGTACCTCAAACATGGAAGGAGCTCATTACTGAGCGCATTATTCTAACTGTGTTTGGAAATGATATTTTGAGCGTCAGATGAACGTCAATCCCGTGTGCGAAGTACCCTGGGAAAAAGAAGAAAGACGGCCACATGGCAAGAGGGAGTGGGGTGTGTACAGAAGTAAGACCGAGTCTGCATGGAAATCATGCAGAATATAAGCAGAAAGGGAAACTGCAGGGAGAGCGGGAGCAGAACTACAAGAATCTGGAAAGGTCTATCTTTGAAAACTGTATCTCTGACTTGAGTCAAGGACATCCTGGGTTTCTGTCGAGTCTCCATCATGAGCTGGGCTGGTCTTCTGAGACATTCCAGGCCAAGGTGGTCAGAGAGGATGGAAAACAGAGAAAAGTCAACCTCACTGGCATCTCTGCCTCTTCAATTGCCACATGAAGACAGGAGGGCACAGGGGACATGGTGAGAAGCCCTGTTCTGCAGTGTGTGAGGCCATGTTACACTGGGATTGAAAGCTGCTGTCCCCATTGTATGTACCAAGAATCCTTATTATCAACCAGGGACATTGTATGTGCTGCTCACATCCCTGGAGGTACTGAGTGCTGTGTGACCTTTATTTCATTTAAAAAAAAAAAAAGGTGTTTATTGTAACAAATGCAGATGTCACAATTAAAAAGTTAAAAAAAGTTACCTTCCTAATAGTGTCAGTTTTTAGCTTGGCAGATTATTTCAGTTTTTGTTCTTTTCTTCTCTTTATTTCTTTAAAAAAGGTGATACATGCGCAAGGCTCAAATTTCAAGTCACCAATGGGTCTAAAGGGAAAAGTGACGTTCCTACCGCATTCTCTACCTCTGAGGTCTCCTTGGAGGCGACCAGTGTAAACAGACCTTTGTATCCTTACAGAAATATTCTCTGCCCATCCATGTCTTCATTTGGTCACATTTATATAGGACCAGAACTACTCAGAGCACACCCAGGGGTCTTTCCTTTGAGTGAGCCAGCTATGGGCTCTCTATTTTCGCCTGTAAAGAAACAGCAGCAAGAGGAGCAGTGTGACTGGGGGAGGGAGTGAGGGATCTCCTCTCTGTTCATTGGCAGATCACTTTGCACAAAAAGGAACAGCACAGGGGATAGGATGGGGTCCACCAGGTGTCAGGTGCTTTTAATTTAGGACAGAGCTAGTCTAGCTTTAACGAGGGATGGCTAAAGACCTGGTAAAGCTATGGCAAAAGAAATCATGGTTGACATGTGTGGCAGGGAATAAAATTTCAACGTGGCAGATGAGGGCTTTCTCTGGAGGATGTTGTGTGGGATGGAAGCTCGGGAGAAGAAAGCTGTTTTATGTAAGCCGCCCAAGGTGTATCTTCATAAAAGGGAGTCACCCCACAGTTGAGCAGTGGGGGTCCACAATCAAAGATGGAATAAAACAAGAGCTAGATGATTCTCAGGTGGCAGGCCAGGAGATTGACAGCAGCAGGGTGGGGCCCACATCTGGGGATGAAGATAGAACAGATTTGACATTTCCCAATTGGAGGGAAGCCCAATTCTGAAGGTGGAACATTTCAATGAAGTACGGGCTGGAGCAGCTGGCAAATTAGACAGCTCCGTATGACAGACGATCTACTGAACCTATCTGGCAAGGGGCAGTCTTCAAAAAGAAACTGGGAGAGGCAGAACGGAATGGGTCTAGCGCCAGAGCACCTGGGCTCACTCCTGGTTCTGGGGTGTCTTAGCAGCGTGAGCCCAGGCAAGCTAAACACCTTGCACCTCAGTTTCCTAATAAAGATAATACAGAGGAAGAATCATAGTCTCTCATAAGGGTGCTGAGTTAACCTATGATGAAGACTTAGAACAATGCCTGACACATAGCTAACTCAATGCTTTCCAGCCATTACTGTTTTTTTTTTTAAATTAAGAGTATTTATTTATTTATTTATTTATTTATTTATTTATTTGACAGACAGCGAGAGAGCACACCAGCAGGGGGAGGGGCACAGGGAGAAGTAGCAGCAAACTCCCTGCTGAGCATGGAGCCCTACCTGGGGGAGATTGACCTGGGGGAGCGCGACCTGGGGCTTGATCCCAGGACCCTGGGATCATGACTTGAGCTGAAGGCAGATACTTAAACAACGGAGCCACCCAGGTACCCCCAGATATTACTATTTTTAATAAAGCCCTGTTCAGGCCTGCTTTGCTGGCACAGAGTACTTGGTGAAGAATATGGAAAAGCAGAATCATTGATGGATTTCAGGTAGTGTTAGGAAGGGAAAAGGAAAAGGGGAGTGAACGATAGCACAGCTATAACACACCAAGAAGCATGAAGAAAAAGGGTTCAGGGTGGGACTATTTCAGAGAAAAAAGTCTCGCTGCAGGTCTACAGTGCTCAAAGCTAGACTGTATAAAGGAATGTCTCTTGGAGATTACATGCAGAAAATTTAATTTCAGTTAAAGAAGCACTCTTTCTGTGTGCCCACTTAGAGCTCAACTTACTGCTAAGGAGAGTGGCCAGGTTGCAAAGAAGGAACCCAAGATCTGTAAGTCGGGAGACTTAGGTTCTAGTCTTAGCTCTGCCCTAAGCACCTGAAGCCATATTGAGCCAAGCCCAGTTAATAGCTGTGCCATTTTAAAAAGAAGGGCCAGAGCTAGTTCCTAGGCCTGATAAGTATTTAACATACTGAGTCTAACCCAGGGGCAGGGTCTCAAGGGAATTCAAGAGCCAGCCTCTCCAAGAAATCTGTTAAAACTAAGAGCCTCTGGTGTTCCTTTCCTTTTACCGAGGTCCCTTGCCAAAAGAAGCAAGATTTCTAAAATGCTGGCAGTGGGAGAGAGCCACTTTTTCTTTCCTCATATATTTCAGGAAAGTTTAGGTTTTCAGTTATTCCTGTTGATTGTCTAGATTGCTTCCAGATTAAAGTTGGAAGACCTAGTGAAGAAAAGTGAGATTTTCTTTGTTTTGCTCTATTCCCTGGGACAGGGCTGACAGGTAGACTGCGATTGTTCAGGTTAAAACTACCCCTTTAAACAAATACTGCCCAAAAGGGTAGTATCGGGCCCAACCAGGATTATGAAACACTGATTCACTAAATTCTAAGACACTGGACATATGAATAGGGTGTCTCACGTAAATGGGCAACAGGAAGCTCACCAACCCTCTAATAAATAGCAACTCAATTTGGATACTGGGCTAGGGGGATGCGCTTGCTTGTAAAACCACTGGTCCGGACTCTGTGACCCTTAGGGAAGGAGCGGTTGGTTAGAAGAGAAGTCTTGAGTTCTACAACTGAGGAGATATGGCTTGTTTGCTCGTCAACCTGTCAGTCATTTTCCTTTTTCTAAAAAAAGAAGACAAAAATCTAAGCTCAGAAACACTGAATTCAGAGCTTTTTCCAGGAGTGAGGACCTTATTTCTGTACTAATGATTCTAACCTGGCCTATCCGGCGCCAAGAACCCCCGCCCCCTGCCCCTCACCAGCTAGCCTGGAGGGGTCCGCACTGCGGGGCGCAAAGCAACAGCCCAGCTCCAAACCCAAAGGTTCCATCACGAGCCAATAGCGGGCTGGTGCCCCTCAAGAAAACCAGAAACACCTAAGGGGGAGTGAATGGCATTAAAGTCAGCCTATCCGCACTGCGATAGCCGAAGGGGTGGGATTAGAATCAGCCAATAGTATCGAAGTAGTTGTTGTTAGGAGGGAGGAAGACGCCTGCGAGCGTGCGTGAGGCCGCTCCCGGGAAGGGGTGGCAGGAAGCTGGCGGAGCCAATGGCCGAGGCGGGCGGGCGGCGGCGCGCGTGCGCGCTGGGACACGAGGCTGCGGGCGGGAGGCGGGGAGGGTGGGGGAGGGGAGCGGGCAGGAGGGCGGCG